>NC_081552.1:252089254-252216754 GCF_963082655.1 Stomoxys calcitrans | reverse complement strand
GGAAAATAACCAAAATGTTTTTTATACCCACCACCGCAGAATGGGGGTATATTCATTTTGTCATTCCGTTTGCAACACATCGAAATATCCATTTCCGACCCTATAAGGTATATATATTCTTGATCAGCTTTAAAATCTAAGACGATCGGTTGCCCAAAAAGTAATTGCGGATTTTTTAAAAGAAAATAAATGCATTTTTAATAAAACTTAGAATGAACTTTAATCAAATATACTTTTTTTACACTTTTTTTCTAAAGCAAGCTAAAAGTAAAAGCTGATAACTGACAGAAGAAAGATTGCAATTACAGAGTCATAAGCTGTGAAAAAATATGTCAACGCCGACTATATGAAAAATTCGCAATTACTTTTTGGGCAACCCAATAGCTATGTCCGCCCGTCTGTCTGTTGAAATCACGCTCCAGTCTTTAACAAGTAAAAGCGTGCTAGGTTCGGCCGGGCCGAATCTTATATACCCTTTACCAAGGATCCCACTTATCTCTTCTTAGGCAAAAAAAGGATAAAAGAAAAGATTTGCTCTGCTATTAGAGCGATATCGAGATATGGTCCGGTTCGGACCACAAATAAATCATATGTTGGAGGGCTGTGTAAAATGTCAGCCAATTCGAATAAGAACTGCGCCCTTTGGGGGCTCAAGAAGTAAAATAGAGAGATCGATTTATATGGGAGCTGTATCAGGCTATGGACCGATTCAGACCATAATAAACACGTATGTTGATGGTCATGAGAGGATCCGTTGTGAAATCGGAGGATCCTCTAGAGGATCAAGAAGTCAAGTCGCCAGATCGGTTTATATGACAGCTATATCAAGTTATGAACCGATTTGAACCATACTTGGCACAGTTGTTGGATATCACTACAAAATATTTCGTTCAAAATTTCATTCAACTCGGATAAGATTTGCGCCCTCTAGAGGCCCAAGAAGTAAAAACCCAAGACCGGTTTATATGACAGCTATATCAAAACATGAACCCATTTGAACCATATTTGGCACAGTTGTTGGATATCACAACAAAATATTCCGCTCAAAATTTCACTCATTTCGGATAAGATTTGCGCCCTCTAGAGGCTCAAGAAGTCAAGTCCCCAGATCGGTTTATATGGCAGCTATATCAGGTTCTTGACCGATTTGAACTATACTTGGCACAGTTGTTGGATATCACAACAAAATATTTCGTTCAAAATTTCATTCCAATCGGATAAGATTTGCGCCCTCTAGAGGCCCAAGAAGTCAAAATTCAAGATCGGTTTATATGACATCTATATCAGGTTATTCACCGATTTAAACCATACTCGGCACAGTTGTTGAATATCATAACAAAACACGTCGTGCAAAATTTCATTCCAATCGGATCTGAATTGCGCCCTCTAGAGGCTCAGGAAGTCAAGACCCCAGATCGGTTTATATGGTAGTTATATCAGGTTATCGACCGATTTGAACCATACTTAGCACAGTTGTTGGTAGTCATTCCGAAACATGTCATGCAAAATTTCATTCCAATCGGATAAGAATTGCGCCCTCTATAGGCTCAGGAAGTCAAGACCCAAGATCGGTTTATATGGCAGCTATATCAAAACATAGACCCATATGGCCCATTTACAATCCCAACCGACTAATAAGAAGTTTTTGTGCAAAATTTCAAGCGGCTAGCTTTACTCCTTCGAAAGTTAGTGTGCTTTCGACAGACAGACGGACGGACGTACAGACGGACGTACAGACGGACGGACATGACTACATCGACATAAAATGTCACGACGATCAAGAATGTATATACTCTATGGGGTCTCAGACGAATATTTCGAGTAGTTACAAACAGAATGACGATATTAGTATACGCCCATCCTATGGTGGAGGGTATAAAAATAGAGATATTGAGCTGAAACTTGGCACAGATTCTTTTTTTGCCCATAAGTTCGAAGATGGGCTATATCGGACTATATTTTGATATAGCCCCCACAAAAGTCATATTTATTATCCGATTTTGCTGCAATTTTGGAGAGTGAGTTGTGTTAGGTCCTCCGACATCTTTCTTCAATTTGGCTCAGATCGGTTTAGATTTGGATATAGCTGCCATAAGACCGATCTCTCGGCTTAAGGTCTTGCGCCCATAAAAGGCGCATTTATTGTCCGATTTTGCCAAAATTTGAGACAGTGAGTTGTGTTAGGGCCTTTGATATCCTTCTTCAATTTGGCCTAGATTGGTCTAGATTTGGATATAGCTGGCATATAGACCGATCTCTCGATTTAAGGTCTTGCGCCCATAAAAGGCGCATTTATTGTCCGATTTTGCCAAAATTTGGGACAGTGAGTTGTATTAGGCTCTTTGATATCCTTCTTCAATTTAGCCCAGATCGGCCCAGATTTGCATATAGCTGCCATATAGACCGATCTCTCGATTATAGGTCCTGAGCCCATAAAAGGCGCATTTATTGTCCAATTTTGCCAAAAATTTGGAACAGTGAGTTGTGTTAGGCCCTTTAATATGCTTCTTCAATTTGGCCTAGATCGGCCCAGATTTGGATATAGCTGCCATATAGACCGATCCCTGGATTTAAGGTCTTGCGCCCATAAAAGGCGCATTTATTGTCCGATTTTGCCAAAAATTTGGGACAGTGAGTTGTGTAAGGCCCTTCGACATTATTTTTGCAATTTGGCCTAGATCGATCAAGATTTGCATATAGCTGCCATATAGACCGATCTCTCGATTTAAGGTTTTGGGCTCATAAAATGAGCACTTATTGGCCGATTTCGCCAAAATTTGGGACAGTGAGTTGTGTTAGGCTCTTCAACATTTTTCTGCAACGTGACCCAAATTGCATTTCGCATTTGGATGTAGCTGCCATATGGACCAATATCTCGATGTAAAGTCTTGGCCCCATAAAAGGCGCTTGCATATTCCGAGGAACAAATTATTGCAAACCAATACAATTTTATGTAGGTTAGGTGAGGTAGGGTTAGGTTTAAGTGGCCATTGTGATACCACAGAAACAGAAGTAGAAAAAAGAAGATGCCTCCTTTTGGGTTGCCCAAAAAGTAATTGCGAATTTTTTAAAAGAAAGTAAATGCATTTTTAATAAAACTTAGAATGAACTTTAATCAAATATACTTTTTTTTACACTTTTTTTCTCAAGCAAGCTAAAAGTAACAGCTGATAAGTGACAGAAGAAAGAATGCAATTACAGAGTCACAAGCTGTGAAAAAATTTGTCAACGCCGACTATATGAAAAATCCGCAATTACTTTTTGGGCAAACCAATAGTTTCACATTTCCGTATAGGTTGTACTTACATATTTTGTGAAATTTTTTTCTACAAAGATTTTTTCAAAATTTTATTTCTATAGAAAATGTTGTCAGAAATGTTTTTATAGAACATTTTGTCAAAATTTGATTTTTATAGAAAATTTTGTCAAAATTTGATTTTTATAGAAAATTTATTCATAATTAGATTTTTTTAAGAAAATTTTGTAAAATTTCATTTTTATAGAAATTTTTTAAAAAATTTTATTTCCTCGGTTGTCTATAGCAAATTTTGTCAACCATCCAGATCGCCCAATAACTTGCGGGAAGCCGGGGAAGGCCGATGACCCAGGCAAATTATGGGCATGCGAAGAAGGAATAGGTTCGGCCTTGTCCTTAAGACTCGAACCAGTTTGTCTTCGTCAAAAGCCCCTGCTGACCAGTCGGCAAGTGGAGCCTGGAGCAGCCGCTCCACCAGTCGAGGTTTCTGTAGTAGACAACATGCTACGGCCTGTTTGGTTTTTGGAGTCCATTCTAAGCCCTCTCTTGGGCTCTAGATCTGCCGCTCCACTGGAAACAGACAGTTGAACAATTTATCATCATATAATTAAGTTTCCTAATCTTAGGCTCGAATCTTTAAAATTAGTGTAAACATTTTTTTAGTGTACGCTTTAAAAAGTGAAAGTTCACTATCATACTCGTTTAGTTCACTAATAGCAGGTTTCTTACATTTCCGCCTTTTGACAAGCTCTTGTGCAAAACTATCCGGTTTGTAAGAATAATTGAAAGGCGTTTCCACTAACTGATAGTTTCTGCGATTTGCTATACTTCTTAGAAAAATAAATGACAATGTTTTGCATGTGTGCGTTGCAAGAGAGGGCTATAGAGACTGCCAGAAAACAGACACACAGATAAAAATGGCCATTATGAAAATTTAGTTTTTTGAAAAAAAAATAAATCTCGCAAAACTGGAGTAATTGAAATGTCAAATATTTGGTACACTTACTCAATGTAATTACTTTGGAAGTTATTTTTTTTTTATTATGAATAAATAATCAAAAATTATAATAATGATGTCAATTTATAAAAAATGAGCGTTTCTTTAAAATTTAAAGAAAATTGTTGCCAAAAATTGTCAAAATGTTGTGCTCAATCAAAAAATATTCATTCATACACATAGAATTTTCGTTCATACGTGACAAGTTTGTGTCTTAAGTCTTTTGTTTAAGCAATCGATAACCATTTATCGAACGAAAGACTTAAGAAACGAACACTGCAAAACAAATTTAACTAACCTAAAGTGGAGTCACATAAGCCAAGAGGTTAGCAGTTATGGTATGATCACGCCCAGTTATGGCATGACCATGCCCAGTTATGGCATGATCATGACGCTGAACGCCTGGGTTCGAATCCCGCCAAGAAAATGTTTAGCGGTGTTTATTCCCTCATAGTGCCGACGACTTTTGTAAGGTACTCCCTTAGGTAATCGGCCGTACAAACTTCACTACTAAGCGCTACGTGGCGCTCTGCGGGAAGCCATTGGGTCATGGTAATAAGAAGGATTTCCCTTCTCATTAAGCTCAAACTTGTATTGATATGAGAGAATTATCCCCGCTGTTCCTTAAGTTAATGTTCTCGGACAAATTTGCACAAAAAAAAATGCATTTGCTATCTAAAGCAATTATACTCATACATCCTTTTGTCAAATCGAAAATTTACCCATCGAGGAACAGGGGCAAACTTCTCACATATGAAAGAGTGTAGTCCGATTCAAGTTTAAGCTCAATATTAAGGGTGCTCCATTTCATAGTCGAGTCCGAACGGAGTGCAGCAGTGAGACATCTCTTTGGGCAGAAGTTTTTACTTGGCAAAATACCCCACAAATGTGGCCAGCATTAGGAGGTGATAACCACCGCCGACAATATTTTCTGATGTTCTCTCCAGGATTTGAACCCAGACGTTCAGCGGACATGCTTAATCAAATAAAATCCTCTAATACCATATTGCAATTGAAATTTCCAGCAAAAACTCGCCGAAGACTTCGAAGACCCACCAGCGCTCCCGAGGAACAAGCCGATACTGTGGTCTCTGCTCGCAGTACCCGTGTCTCGGCCAAAAAGACTCTCGATGGAGCAGATGTTGCTCAAAAACGCAACGATCAAGAATCAGCCGCCACCACATCAGTACGCAGCCGAGTGCGTAGTAAATCAAAATTACGCAGTGGCAACTCCGAGGCCACCGATGTTGCCAGCCTATTGGCCAGTGGCTCCAGTCTCAAGGGTAAAAAGACCAAAGCCGATGATGGTGGCAAGAAAATCGTATGCTACTACACCAATTGGTCGCAATACCGGCCAAAGATAGGTAAATTCGTTCCCGAGGATATTCCCGCCGATTTGTGTACCCACATCATTTTCGCCTTTGGCTGGCTGAAGAAGAACAAGCTGAGCTCGTATGAGTCTAATGATGAGACTAAGGATACAGTGCCTGGATTGTATGATCGCATAATGACCTTGAAGAAGGTTAATCCCAAACTGAAGGTGGGTTTGTAATAGGGGGACAATTAGAATTCAATTAGAACTTATGGTGTATTTGTGTTTCAGATACTTTTGGCCTTGGGAGGTTGGTCCTTTGGCACTCAAAAATTCAAGGAAATGTCTGCCACCCGTTATACCCGCCAAACTTTCATATATTCGGCCATACCCTTCCTGCGCAAGCGTGGTTTTGATGGTCTAGATTTGGATTGGGAATACCCCAAGGGTTCAGATGACAAGAAAAACTTTGTTTTGCTGTTAAAGGAATTGCGTGAAGCCTTTGAGGCTGAAGCCCAAGAGTTGAAGAGACAACGCTTGCTATTGAGTGCTGCTGTACCCGTGGGTCCCGATAATATTCGCGGTGGCTATGATGTACCCGCTGTGGCCAGCTATTTGGATTTCATCAATGTCATGGCTTATGATTTCCATGGCAAATGGGAACGTGAAACTGGTCATAATGCTCCCCTCTATGCCCCCTCCACGGACTCGGAATGGCGCAAGCAATTGTCTGTGGACAATGCTGCCACCATGTGGGTTAAAATGGGTGCCCCCAAAGAGAAATTGATTATTGGTATGCCCACCTATGGCCGGTCCTTCACCTTGTCCAGTACTGCCAAACATGGTCCCAATGCCCCCGCCACTGGTGGCGGCAAGGAGGGTGTCTACACCAAAGAAGGTGGTTTCCTGGCCTACTATGAAATCTGTGAAATGTTGCTGAATGGTGCCGTCTATGTGTGGGACGAAGAAATGAAGGTCCCCTATTTGGTGGATGGTGATCAATGGGTGGGTTTCGATGATGAGCGCTCGATACGGGCAAAAATGCATTGGATTAAGACGAATGGTTATGGCGGTGCCATGGTCTGGACCATCGACATGGATGATTTCAAGGGTGAAGTTTGTGGAGGACAAGTGAAATATCCCTTAATTGGTGCCATGCGTGAGGAACTTTTGGGCATATCCAGAGGTAAGGATGCCAAGGATGTTAACTGGTCGGAGGTGGCTGCCACGTTTGATGATTTGGATGAATTGGTGAGTAAAGAGAAGAAAAGGGATTTTTTTTTTTTTTGAAAAAAACAAACATTTTGTTTATTATATGAAATTTTCACTAAAATCATTTGTTAATGTTGATTAAAGCACAATTTTGCTAAGAAAATAAATTTTTTTAAGACTAAGAAAAAAATTTTTTTTAAAATTTGTAAAAAAAAATATTTTTTTTTTAAATTGAAAAAAAAATTTTTTTTTTAAAATTTAAAAAAAAAAATTATTTTTTTGTTCTTTTATATATTCTTCTTTGAAACAACACGCAACACAAAAACAAAATTTTATGTTTACGATACCAAAAATTTATAATTTTTTAAATTTTGTTGTGGCAATAAAAAATGCCAAGAAAACATTTTTTTCAAAAATTTTTGATTATAATTTTACAAAAAAAAAATTTTTTTTTTGTCTTGCATGAAAAAGTTTATAATTTTTTTTATATCTCTTCCCAGATTGAGAAACCTGAACCCATTAAAATTTCCGTGGAAGAAATTCTTGCCAAGGTCCGCAAACCCTCTAAGAAACATCGCATCAAGGGTGGAGCTTTGGCTGCTGAAAAGAATTGTAAGTCGAATTCTCATTGTTATCTACAAGTTTTCTCTAATCTCTCTCCGCCGTTTATGCCGTTGTAGCACGCCCGGCCCAAGTCTTCTGTTATCTCACCAGCTGGTCCTCCAAACGTCCTGGCGCTGGCAAATTTGAGCCCAGCAATATTGAACCCAAGCTATGCACACACATTGTCTATGCCTTTGCCACCCTGAAAGATCACAAATTGGCCGAGAACAGCGATGAGGACCCCGACAACTATGAAGAGATCATTGCTCTGCGTGACAGTAATCCAGATTTGCAAATCCTTTTGGCCATAGGTGGCTGGGCTTTCGGTTCGACCCCCTTCAAAGATCTAACCTCCAATGTGTTCCGCATGAATCAATTTGTCTACGAGGCCATAGACTTTTTGCGCGATTACAAATTCAATGGTCTCGATGTCGACTGGGAGTATCCTCGCGGCTCAGAAGATCGTGCTGCCTATGTGAATTTATTGAGAGAACTTCGGGTGGCCTTTGAGGGTGAGGCCAAATCTTCAGGTCTGCCTCGCCTGCTATTGACTGCTGCTGTGCCTGCCTCCTTTGAGGCCATTGCTGCTGGCTATGATGTACCAGAAATTTCCAAATATCTTGATTTCATCAATGTCATGACCTATGATTTCCATGGTCAATGGGAACGCACAGTGGGCCATAATTCACCACTCTTCCCACTGGAATCGGCGACGGGTTATCAAAAGAAATTGACCGTTGACTTTAGTGCCCGCGAATGGGTTAAACAAGGTGCTCCCAAGGAGAAACTTTTAATTGGCATGCCCACCTATGGTCGTACATTTGAATTGGTCAATGAGACACAGTTTGATATTGGAGCACCAGCCTCGGGTGGTGGTAGATCAGGTAAATTTACCAATGAGTCGGGCTTTTTGAGTTACTATGAGGTGTGCACATTCCTGGCGGCGGATAATACAACACTTGTATGGGATTCCGAGCAACAGGTGCCATTTGCCTATCGTGGCGATCAATGGGTGGGCTTCGATGATGAACGCTCGTTGAAAACCAAGGTGAGTTAAGAAAAAAAATTATTCTCATTTCTTTCTTAAGAAAATTTTTTCTAAAAAAAAATTTTAATAAAATTTTTTTTTAATTTTATTTTTATAGAAAATTTCGTCAAAATTTTATTTCTATAGAAAATTTTGTCAAATTTTTTTTCTTTCGAAAATATTTTCAAAATTTAATTTTTTTAAAAAATTTTATCAAAATTTTATTTTTGTAAAAAATTTTGTCAATATATTATTTTTATGGAAAATTTTGTCAAAATTTAATTTTTAAAGAAAATTTTTTTAAAATTTAATTTTTAAAGAAAATTTTTTCAAAATTTTATTTTTTTAAAAAATTTTATCAAAATTTTATTTTTGTAAAAAATTTTGTCAATATATTATTTTTATGGAAAATTTTGTCAAAAATTAATTTTTAAAGGAAATTTTGTCAAAATTTAATTTTTATAGAAAATTAATTGGACCGGGGCCCCTCGGCTGCGCCTTCTTCCACTTTCTAAAAATTTTTTTTGAGCCCTAAATTGGTACGGTCAGTAAATGGGTCCTACTTGGGATGGGTACGGCCCCTCAGATATTTCTCCTCGAATGTGTATATCAAATTCGTGCTCCACTCCCAAACACCTTTCATTTAAGCCCCAGCTTTCATGAAGGCCATCGTAGCGCATGTCCACCGTTCGGACTCGGCCAAAAAAAGGACGCCCCTTATCATTGAGCTTAATCTTGAATCGGACTGCACCCATTGACATGTGAGAAGTTTGCACCTGTTCCTTAGTGGAATGTTCATGGGAAAAATTTGCAATTTTTGGGTCAGACCCCCGTACAATTGGTCCCGATAGTGGATGTCAATTGCCATGGTCGATTTGGGAGTGCTTGGGGGGTGCATCGATCCACCCATAGACTTTGCCCCACATTTGGATAGCAGATTCGTTTGCTAATCTCAAATACCTTTCATTTGAATCCCATATTGCTATGATAGGTCTATATATTAATTTAGCGGGCTTGGGCTTAGGTAAGGGGGAAGTCCCCCACCCCCCTTCGGACTTAATAACAAGTAGGAGCGTGCTAAGTTCGACCGGGCCGAATTTTTTATACCCTCCACCATGGATCGCATTTGTCGAGTTCTTTGGGCGGTATCTTAGGCAATGGATAAGAATTGTTATGATATTGGGGATATATCAAGTTATAGTCCGATTCGGACCATAAGTGGGTTGAATGTTAAAGACCATAGTAGAAGTCTTGTGTAATATTTCAACCCGTTCGGATACTAAATGCCCCTTGTAGGGGCTCAAGAAGCTAAAACCGGGAGATCGGCTATAGATCGATTCAGACTAAATTGAAGGTCTTGGGAGAAACCGTTCTGCCAAATCGTATGAGAATTGCGCCCTCTAGAGGCTCAAGAAACAAGATCCCAGATCGGTTTATATGGCAGCTATATCAGGTTATGTACAGATTTGCGCCATATTTAGCACAGTTGTTGGAAGTTATTACAGAGCACCTCGTGCAAAATTTCAGGCAAATCGAATATGAATTGCGCCCTCTAGCGGCTCAAGAAGTCAAGATCCAAGATCGGTTTATATGGCAGCTATACCAGTTTGTAGGCCGATTTCGACCATATTTGCACAGTTGTTGGAAGTGATATCACAAGCATATCATAAGCAAAATTTCAGTCAAGTCGGACGATAATTGCGCCCCCTAGCGGCTCAAGAAGTCAAGATTCAAGATCGGTATATGGCAGCTATACCAGTTTGTAGGCCGATTTCGACCATATTTGCACAGTTGTTGGAAGTGATTTAAAAATACCACAAGCTAAATTTCAGTCAAGTCGGACAAGAATTGCGCCCTCTAGCGGCTCAAAAAGTCAAGATCCAAGATCGGTTTATTTGGCTGCTATATTAGGTTGTAGATCGATTTCGACCAACTTCGCACAGTTGTTGGAAGTGATACCAAAACACCACGTGCAAAATTTCAGTCAAATATGACGATAATTGCGCCCTCTAGAGGCTCAAGAAGTCAAGATCCAAGATCGGTTTATATGGCTGCTATACTAGGTTGTAGATCGATTTCGACCAACTTCGCACAGTTGTTGGAAGTGATATCAAAATACCCCAAGCTAAATTTCAGTCAAATCGAACGATAATTGCGCCCTCTAGAGGCTCAAGAAGTCAAGACCCAAGATCGGTTTATATGGCAAACTATATCAAAACATGGATCGATTTGGCCCATTTACAATCCCAACCAACCTAACTTATAAAAACTAAATTTGAAGCGCCTAGCTTTACTCCTCCGAAAGTTAGCGTGCTTCGACAGACAGACGGACGGACAGGGCTAGTTCGACAAGACGATCAAGAATATGGGGGTCTTAGACGCATATTTCGAGAAGTTACAAACAGAATGGCGAAATTAGTATACCCCCATCCTTTGGTGGAAGGTATAAAAATAAGTACCCTATTTTCATATGGGGGGGGGGGGGGGGCAAACTAACCATCTGAGACAATTTCTTCAAAATCGGTTCAGCCGCAGAACAGACGAACAAACAAAACCTGACACTGAGGTTTTTGGATTTTTATAGAAAATTTTGTAAAAATGTACTTTTTATTTTTTAGGAAATTTTTTCAAAAAAATTTTTTTTTTTTTTTATATAAAATTTTTTAAAATTTTCTCTGTATTTTTGTTTTTTTTTTTTTTTGCTAAAAATCCTTTTTTTCTTCTTTTTTTTAGATGGAATGGTTGAAAGAGCAAGGTTTTGGTGGCATCATGGTGTGGTCCATTGATATGGATGACTTTTCGGGACGTTGCGGCAATGGCAAATATCCCTTGCTGAATGCCTTGAACGATGAGCTCAAGGGTTACAAAGTAAATCTTGAATTTGAAGGGCCCTATGAGACACGAGGGCCCCGAGGAGCCTATACAACAAAGGATCGTAGGTTTTCGCTTTGACTAGATAGACTAGAAAAATTAATGTTAAACTTTTCAATTGTCCCTTTTTCTATTACATAGCCCATGAGGTAACCTGCGCCGAAGAGGATGGCCATATCAGTTATCACAAAGATTGGAATGATTGCACCCATTACTACATGTGTGAGGGAGAACGTAAACATCATATGCCATGTCCTGCCAATTTAGTTTTCAATTTGCAAGAGAACGTATGCGATTGGCCAGAAAACGTTGAGGGCTGCCACGAGCCAACCGAGGCGCCAGCTTAAGTTTTAGTTTTTCGACTCATTGACGAACGCTAAGTAACACACGCCTATTTCACACAAAATTTTACATTCATAGAATTTCAACTTCGATCGATATCCTTTTGTATAGAACAACAACAATAGAACAAAAGAAAACACGCTAATAATTTGAAAACATTTTGAAAAATGCTATTGGCATAACGTGAAACATGTTCTCTTCTCTTCTAACGTTTAAAACTACTACGCCCCTGCCCCCACATACCTTTAAGTTATATTGAATGAGAGATTTGCCCCAGGCGATGCTTTCTAAGGAGAACCAACACTGCCCCTAACTGCCTAACTTTTCAAAAAAATACTCAATGGAATGAGAATAAGTATAAAATCACCTTAATGTTATGCCAGAGACAAACTAATACGTTACGTTACGTTACGTTGCGTTACGTTACGTTACGTTACGTTGCATTACGTCTTCTTAAGTAACATTACGTTTACTATGAAACTTTCGAATTCGTTAGCTCCATTGTATTTGGATAGTACGAAGCGCCCACATATGTCTGTACATATGTACTATGTAATTTAGTTCTATACTATACTATGTTAACCATAACCATTACTACTCTACTACCTGTCCCCTGACACAGAGTTGTGGTATGTAGTAGTATGCCTAGCATGTAGAGATTTTTTTATTTTGTAAAAACAATCCCCCAAAACAAAAAACAGAATACCAACAATTTTTGTTCTAAATTAGTTTAATTAACAATTTGTTTACTTTTACTTATTTTCGTCGAGTTTTTCTATGTCCCATTTTCTAAAAATTGTTTTGGTTTTTTTTATATACGCAACATTTTTTTTATATTTTTCGTTTTTGTTACTTGTAAAACCGCACTTGCCTTGTTCTACCTAAATTTGTTCTCACTAAAAAAAAATTTATATATTTTTGAATTTTTTTCTATAGGAAAAGCAAGAAACTAAAAAAAAAGAAAAAATAAGTATAAACAACTGCAGCGAATAAAAATAATAATAATAATATTTAAAAAATATATATTTTCCACTTTCCAACTTCCTTCTTTACTCTACACAAATAATCAATTATTGAAATTCTTTTGTACATAAAACTGTGATAATGCCTCTCATTTCTTCCATTTTTCGCTCTCGCTCTCTAGCTATAACTCTTCTAAAAAAAGTATAAAACTTGCTGTTTTTAATTGTTCTTCAGTCTATTCCCTTTGCACCACAAAATTTGTTAAAAAATGTTCTTTGATTTTTTTTTATACATATTTTTACTTATTTTTCTACCCGAAACAGAACAAACAAAAAACTGTATTATAGTGTTATATATAAAACGATAATCGATATACAAATAAAAGAAAAATAATTATTACCAAACTTTAAAGTGCTTTTACTCAAGGCATGCATGAAGTAAAGGCAAATCCACTGAAACAGCCCTGCACGACCTTGTCGGCTACATAGAAGGTTCTCTCGCTGTCAAGGAATGGTAGCAATGGTAGCATTTTTCGACATTGAAGGTGCTTTCATTAGTGTAAAACCGACGTCAATCATAAAGGAGTTGGAGTTTCTAGGCACAAACTCTACCCTAAGAAAGTTTATTGGTAACTTACTTTCTAAAAGATGCATTACGGCACGCTTGGGATCTGTGAATCTAAAAAGATGGGTCAGCAGAGGAACAACCCAAGGAGGTGTACAGTAGAGAGACTGTCTACTTTGGAATATAGCCACCCACAATATGGGGTTGCCCAAAAAGTAGTTGCGGATTTTTTAAAAGAAAGTAAATGCATTTTGAATAAAACTTAGAATGAACTTTAAATAAATCTACTTTCTTTACACTTTTTTTTCTAAAGCAAGCTAAAAGTAACAGCTGATAAGTGACAGAAGAAAGAATGCAATTACAGAGTCACAAGCTGTGAAAAAATTTGTCAACGCCGACTATATGAAAAATACGCAATTACTTTTTGGGCAACCCAATATTATGGTCCCTGGAAGGAAAAGGTGTAAAAGTGGTCGCGTATGACGTGGCAATTGCGGTTAGGTGAAAGTTTCTCTAAGAGATATACTTCAGGAAGCTCTACGTACAACAGCAAAGTGAGCTACCAAAAGTGGTCTTACTATAAATCCGTGCAAGACAGAAGTTGTACTTTTCAGCAGGAGTTACAAGTTGCCTAGAGGTGGAACTTGTCTCCTTGGGTGGAGAGAATGTTCCATTTACGGAAAGCGCAAAATACTTTACTTGCAAATTGCAAATTTTGCCCATGAACATTTCACTAAGGAACAGGGACAAACTTCTCACATATCACTGAGTGCAGTCGGATTCAAATTTAGGCTCAATGATTAGGGGGCCTACTTTTTATAGCCGAGTCGGAACGACGTGCCGCAGTGCGACACCTCTTTGGAGAGAAGTTTTACATGGCATAGTACCTCACAAATGTTGCCAGCATTAGGAGGGGAAAACCACCGCTGAAAATTTTTTCTGATGGTCTCGCCAGGATTCGAATCCAGGCGTTCGGCGTCATTGACGGACATGCAAACCTCTGCGCTACTGTGGCTTACTTTACTTTATTTGGCTATGACAGAATATTTGTTCCACAAGCTGAAGGATAAGGGCCCTTCTTTTTGTAGCCGAGTCTGAACGGCGTGCCGCAGTGCGACACCTCTTTGGAGAGAAGTTTTACATGGCATAGTACCTCACAAATGTTGCCAGCATTAGGAGGGGAAAACCAGCGCTGAAAATTTTTTCTGATCATCTCGCCAGGACTCGAACCCAGGCGTTCAGCGTCATAGGCGGAGATGGTAAGCTCTGCGCTGTGGCTTACTTTACTTTACTTTAATTGGCTGTGACAGAATATTTGTTCCACTAGCCGAACGTAGAATAGCGTTCCAAGCGCCTCGATCTTATGCGCTCATTCTCAAAATCTCTGACACCAAGCTCCAAGGTGTCTCCCACCACTAGATCTTTCCATCGGGCTTTTGGTCTTCCCGAATTGCGTGTACCATCGTGTTTGCCTTCAAAAGACTTCTTTGCTGGAACTTCTTCATCCATTCTGACAACATGACCTAGACAACGCAACAGTTGAATTTTGACGCGTCTAACTATGCTATCGTCGTCCTACAGCTCGAGGTTCATACGACGCCTATATTCTTCATTAACGCAAACTGGCCCCTATATTTTACGAAGAATCTTTCTCTCAAATACTCCAAGCACTGCCTCATCTGCTTTCACAAGCTTTCCCATGCTTCAGAACCATATAACAGCACGGGTAATATCAGTGTCTTGTATAGTGTAAGAGAGGTGGCCTTGTTATATGCGCCACCATAGGATGGGAGTATACTAATTTCGTCATTCTGTTCTCATAAAGTATTGTATATATATACTTGATCGCCATGTCGATCTAGCCATGTCCTCCCGTCTGTCTGTCCGTCAGCCTGTCTGTCATAAGCAAGCTAACTTTCGAAGGAGTAAAACTAGCCGCTTGAAATTTTGCACAAATACTTTTTATTAGTTTAGGTCGGTTGGGATTGTAAATCGGCCAAATCGATTCATATTTTGATATAGCTGCCATGTAAACCGATCTGGGGTCTTGACTCCTTGAGCCTCTAGAGGGTGCAATTCTCATCCGATTTGACTGAAATTTTGCACATAGTGTTTTGATAACACTTCCAATAACTGTGTTAAGTACGATTCAAATCGGTTCATAATCTGGTATAGCTGTCATATGAACCGAACTTGGGTCTTCATTTCTTGAGGCTCTAGAGGGCGCAGTTCTATTATTATCCGATTTGGCTGAAATTTTGTACAACGGCTTCTCTCATGACCTTTAACATACGTGTCGAATATGGCATGAATTGGTTTATAGCCTAATACAGCTGCCCTCGCTGGCGGCGAGCATCGGATCTTGGAGCAAGCGGCTCGCCACAACGAGGGATACATGCAATCCCACAAAACCCATGCGGTAGGGGCGCTGGGCCAGTAACCCGCCCCCGGAAAACATAGAACTACTATGAAAAACAAAGGAATAGTAAAAACCGATCCCCCCCCCCCCCCCCCCCCCCCAACGTTGACGACCCACGCAAACGAAAAAAGGAACATGATTTGCGGATCTGCACCTGGAATGTACGCACTCTTTATGGAGAAGGTGCAGTATACGCGCTGGCGGATGTATTAGAGAAGTACAAGGCAGATATAACCGCCTTACAGGAAGTGCGATGGACTGGGAATGGCGTCACTACAACACCAAACGGTGACGAACTATACTATAGCTGCCATAACGCGAGGCATGAATTTGGCTGCGGATTTGTGGTTAGTCGGAGACTGAAACACCTTGTCTCCAGCTTTACTCCGGTGGATGAGAGGCTAGCCACAATCCGCATAAAAGCCAAATTCTTCAACATCAGCCTTATTTGTGCCCATGCCCCGACGGAAGACAGAGACGAGCAGACCAAGGATATTTTCTACGGGCGCCTAAAGAGAGAATATGACCGCTGCCCCGCCCATAATATTAAAATCGTTCTGGGAGATTTTAATGCGAAAATAGGGAAGGAAGACATTTTTGGTCCAACAGTCGGAAAGTTTAGCCTCCACGAGATAACGTCCAGTAATGGGTTGAGGCTGACAGATTTCGCCGTGGTAGTTAGTAGCACCAGATTTCAACCTAAAAATATTCACAAAGCCACATGGCTGTCACTCGATCAAAACACGAGAAACCAAATTGATCACGTTGTGATAGATGGAAGGCATTCATCCAGCGTGTTAGATGTACGATCGATCCGTGGAGCGAATATAGGTTCGGATCATTACCTTGTTGCAGCAAAGGTTCGCACCCGTTTAAACATGGCGAGGAAAGTACGATCTGATACTGCACGGAGGCTGGACATTGAAAAGCTGCAAACACAACAAATGGCTGCGGCATACTTCACTCGACTGACCCAACTGCTTGATGAAAGCACTCCTTGTTCCGATGATAGAATGGCGCAGTGGCAAACTATTGCTCACTCCATGGAAAATGACGTACTTGGGTACCGGAAGCCTCCTCCAAAAAACCCATGGTACGACCAAGAGTGTCGAGATGCTACTGAAGCCAAGAATGCGGCATATAGAGCAACCCTGGAATCAGTAGCAACGCGCCAGATGAAGGAGAGGTATCGGGAGAAAAGGAGAGAGGAGAAACGTCTATTCCGCAGAAAGAACAACCCTGCAATCAGTAGCAAGGCGCCAGATGAAGGAGAGCTATCGGGAGAAAAGGAGAGAGGAGAAACATCTATTCCGCAGAAAGAAAAAGGGAATGGAAAGACGTGAGTGCAAGCGAATTGAGATGTACAGGAGTCAGAATGAAGTCCGGAAATTCTACCAAAGAATTAAACACCAAACCGATGGCTTTGGTGGAGGCACATCCTCCTGCAGAGACAAAGAAGGAAATCTGGTAACTGACACAGACAACATGCTGAGGATATGGAAAAAACATTTTACCCAACTGCTAGTGTCCGATGTTGGCGGCGAAAAGAATACCGCAGAACCAATCCTTGATGATGGTACAGAATGTTTACCTACTAGTCAGAATGAGGTCCAAGTAGCAGTGACCCGACTAAAGAACAACAAGGCAGCAGGAGCCGACGGGTTACCCGCTGAACTGAACTGAACGGAGGAGACAGGCTAATAAGGCTTATGCATCAGCTTATCTGCGCAATCTGGCTAGAAGAAGGCGGGTTTGGAACCTCAGCATACTATGTCGCGTACACAAGAAAGAAGACAAGACGGAATGTGCCAACTACAGAGGAATAAGTCTCCTCCCCATCGCATACAAGATACTCTCGAGCGTACTGTGTGAAAGATTAAAACCTAAAGTCAATGAGATAATTGGGCCCTATCAATGCGGCTTTAGACCTGGTAAATCCACCCTAGACCAAATATTCACACTGCGCCAAATCCTGGAAAAGACCCGAAAAGGACACATTAACATCTACCATCTCTTTGTTGATGGTACACTTTACAAGACACTGATACTACCCGTGCTGTTATATGGTTCTGAAGCATGGGTACTTGTGAAAGCAGATGAGGCAGTACTTGGAGTATTTGAGAGAATGATTTTTCGTAAAATATATAGACCAGTTTGCGTTAACGGAGAATATAGGCGACGTATGAACCACGAGCTGTATGACGACGATAGCATAGTTACACGCATCAAAATACAACGGCTGCGTTGGCTAGGTCATGTTGTCAGAATGGATGAAGAAGCTCCAGCAAAGAAGTCTTTTGAAGGCAAACACGGTGGTACACGCAAACCGGGAGAGCAAAAGCCCGATGGAAAGATCAAGTTGTGGGAGACACCTCGAAACTTGGTGTCAGAGATTTGAGAATGAGCGCAGAAGATCGAGGCGCTTGGAACGCTATTCTACGTTCGGCTAGTGGAACAAATATTCTGTCATAGCCAATTAAAGTAAAAGTAAGAACCTTAAAACTAATAAACCACAAATGTAACCCTTGCTTTTGTTTGCTCATCAACCAATAAAACATGTTTTTTTTTTTTGAATTTTTTATTTTTGTTGTATATTATCGTTTATTTACTATTATATACTTTTTCAGATCGAAACTCATTTTCTGTTGTTGTTGTTGTTAATTATAAGTAGACATTTTTCTTCATTGTATATGGCAATACATGTTTTATGTGTAATAGGTTGTAGTTGTAGTGGAGTAATAAGTGTTTGGGTAAGTATTGGTGTGAATAATAGGCGCGTTTTATCTCTGCTCTGGTCTATCCAAAAATTAATTTTTAATTGATAGTAATAGACACAGAGTGTCAATATATCAATGTGATAAGTATTGCCAGATCGTATTTCACAAATTGGTATTTTTCCGTTATTTTTCAAACTAAAAGTGACTCTAAAAAAATTTCGAATTATCAAAAATTGATGGAAATTAATTTTTGTTATCACTACCATGTACTGTAAATGGTTAAAAAAAAAGAAAACTTTGAGCATTTATTTAATACGATTATACATTGTTTGTTGTTATACAGCTTGAGAATACACCTCTGTATTTCTTCAGAACAGTGTTGCCAATTGTTTGTTTTACGCATTTGGGTGTTTTCTATTATAGCCAGAGCAAACATGAAAGGCGCTTAAGTCCCCATTATTTTGTTGTTCTTTTTAAGACAATTCAAGAAGTTATTGAGTGGTGAAGAAGGTGAAATGTTTTATGTGAAAATTTGGGAGTTGGGGGGTGGGGGTGGTGGGTAAGAGAACAAGTATTGAAAACAAATTCTATTTGATGTTGTTGCTGTTATTGTTGTTGTTAATTGTTACAGTTTAAGTTTAAATATTTTAAATGCATCATTATGTCTAGTAAAATGGTTTTATGTATCATTTTTTCATCGTTCTGTTCTGTTTTTGTTTTAATAAGTATTTTGCTTCTTTTTCATTTTATTTTTAAATTTTTAATAATAATCTTTATAATAATATAACTTTGGCAACCACATTTTACCTGTGTTATAAAAAAGGAAATGCTTTTTTTCTTTCGTTTTTTTTTTTTTAATTTTTATATATAATTGTTATTGTTTTGAGGGTTTTTTCTTCGTTTTTCTCTCACATCTTTTTTTTAATGAATTAGGTGCTCAAATATCGAATGAATGGTAACTTATGCTGCATTTTATTTTGTTTTTATATATAAAGGGAAGGGAAGGGGATATTCATCATCGTCTTAATTAAAAATTATGTTGTATTTTTATTTTACATTCCAAATACAGTTTCAGTGAAGATATTTCATTTCATGTGATTTCATTGATTTATACCTAAAATTCTTTTTTTTTCATTTTTTTTCGCTTTTTGTTTCAAACTTTTATTACCATTATAACGTAAAATTATTTTAATGTATGATCTGGGACTTGATGATGAGGTTCCTTATTTTTATAACTGCTAACAATTTGGCTTCCATTCCGTTTCTGTGACTTGGGATTGGAATTTGTGACCAATTTTTTGGGGAATTTTTATGTTTTTTTTTTTTTTCAGACATATAGAAATTTTTAGTGAGGAATTTTTTATTTGTTTTTAAGAAAAAGTATTTAAAAAAAAACTAATAAATAATGAAATACTGTTCAGTTAATTATAGATATTTCCAATCTATAAACTTTTTTTTGGTATTTCAATTATTCGCCAAAATTGTATTATTGTAGAATATTTGTACTTGTTTCTAAGAAAAAAAATTTTAAAAATTTAATTTTAATAGATTTAGATTTTCTAGAGATTTTTAGCTGGACAAGACCCGCTCCGCTGCGCCTTCTTTAACTCTCTAATATCTTTTTAGGGCGGGGACACTTCGCCCTGAATGTGGATATCGAATTCGTGCTACTGTGGCCTATGTCCGCCTATGACGCTGAAAAAATTTAAAGCGGTGGTTATCGCCTCTTAATGCTAGGGATAACCAGCATTAAGAGGGTACTATGCCATACATGGTCATGTAAAAATGGACTCCCCAAAGAGGTGTCGCACTGCGGCACGCCGTTCGGACTCGTCTATAAGAAAAGGTCCCCTATCGTTGATAAACTCAACTTGAATCGGAAAGCACTCATTGATGTGTGAGAATTTTGCCCCTGTTCGGTTTCTGGGCAAATTTTTACTCTACTCCCAATTGCCTTTCTATTGAGTCCCATGTTATCGTATTGGTAAATATTTCAGGTTTAGGGGGGAATTTCAGAGGTGGAGTGGCCACCCAGACACTTGACCCTTAAAGTAGACATAAGATTCGTGCTCTACTTTCAAAAACATTTTATATGAGCCCCATAATGGCATGGTCGGTAAATAAGTTCTATTTGAGGGTGGGGCAGACCCCAAGGTCTTTATTCTGAAAATTAGTATCAATATGCCGAATACTTTTCATTTGAGTCCCATATTGATATTCGTATTCTATTTTCCAATACCTTTCATTTGAATCCCATATTGTCCTATTTCTCCTTTCTGTCCATATTCGCAATCTACTCACGAACTCCTTTCATTTCTGGACCTATCTAAATCTGGACCGATATTTTTCAAAATCAATAGCGTTCGTCCTTGGACCAAAAAAAGAGACTTATGCAAAATTTTGCGAAAATCGGACAACAAACCTGTACATTGATTGCAAGAATACATGGACAGACAGACAGACGGATATAGCTAAATCGAATCAGGAAGTGACTCTTAGCCGATCCGTATACTTATCGATGGGTCTAGCTCTTCTCCGAGGATCTGAGGATTTCAGATCTCATGGGAATAAAAATTCCACATATTTTTCCCGATAGGGGTGATTAAAACTCCCTAGGAGTTTATTCCCAGAGAGTTTTCAGAATTGGGCTGAAAATGTCACGACGATCAAGAATATATATATTTTATGGGTTCTCAGACGCATATTTCGAGGTGTTACAAACAGAATGACGAAATTAGTATACCCCCATCCTATGGTGGAGGGTGTAAAAAGAAATTTGAAATATTTTTTTTTTTTTTTTACAATTATTTTCAAATTCCAGCCAATAAAAAACGAAGATACAGAGAATTTGCGTTTAAGAAATTTCAACCTTTAAGTTCAGAGAGATTTTACCAATAAATGCCATATAGCAATGGCTTTATCTTTTGAGTATTTTTTTGGTTTTTTATATCAATTTATTGGTCTATTTCGTGATGATTTTATCACATTTTGAGTATATCACATTAATGAGCTATAAATCATTGCAAAGAACATCACATCATCATCAAGCCAATGACCAGGACATACCTCTTTTTGTTCTTCTTTTTGCATTCGGATAAAAACATTTTTTTTTTAAATTCCATAATTGATGACTGGAAGAAGAAGAAGATTGCATACTTAAACAAAACATCCCAGCACCGCAAGAAGTTTTGGGAGAGTTTTGCTCTATGAAGCCTTCTTCTCAACTTCCTCTGATTTTGTTTTTCATTTACTTGGTAATTTCCTTTTCCATTTCCATATTTAATTTTCTAAATCTGTTCATATTATTTTTGTTTTTTTTTTAATTTTATTTTATTTCTGGTTTCCTACAAGTATTTGTTTTTTTTATATGCACATTCCTTTGGAACGCCTTAAATATACATCATGTATTTATATCTAATATTAAATACAACTATGGCTAATTCATAAAAACACACACAAAATCAAACGTATAGGGGGAGCAAGGGGGACTTATGTGGGGTAGTCATAAAGGAAGGGGTCAATAACCCAATAAATACAGATTAGAGTTTCTTTTCATAATGTCAAACATTGAATCAACTTCAAGTTGAATTCAAACATTTCCACTTGTATGCAATGTCCCATATTCTATAGTGAATTCGAAAAACTGAGATTAGATTAACCTCAACTTAAACATGATTTAGCACTTAAATCAAGTTGAAGGCTATCAGTCCCGATTGAATGCTGGAATGCGGCAAGGTTTGGCAACAACTGATAAGGCAATCCCATGGCAGCCGGTTGTAAGTACCAGATTGAGCCAATGAAATAGGTCCTTTATCGGCATGGATCTTGCGGATCCCACCGTTAAAAATCTCCGGGCCCGGACGATATATCCACAATTGTCCTTTGTAAGTGTTCTTCGACGCTTGTTCGTCTACTACGCAACCTTTTCAACCTTGCTTACCGTGCGGTCGTTTTTCCAGCGCGTTGGAAGGTTGCGAACGTTCAGCCCATCCCCAAGAAAGGTGGGGGGTATTACCGGCCAATTGCGATATGCTCAGCGCTCTCCAAGGTTATGGAGAGTATGGTTAACCATCATCTTGTCAGATACTTAGAGCCCAATGGCCTTCTTAGCGACAGACAGTATGGGTTTCGCAGAAATCGCTCTATGGAAGACCTTTAGGCATTTTTGTCGGAACGATGGAGTCGCTCTATCCACCACATTGGTGAGAGTAAGGTCGTGGCTCTGGATATCTCCAAGGCATTTGATAGGGTCTGGCACGATGCACTTTTGTCAAAGCTTGTCGTTTTTGGAGTCGGGAAGAGATCGCACTATACAAGTTGTTGTAGATGGGTTCTCATCAGATGAGTACACAATCACCACAGGTGTGCCACAAGGCTCTGTCTTTTCCCCTTCCCTTTTTCTTATTTTCATTGACGATCTATTGGGTCAGATTTCGAATCCAGTCTACTCATTGGCCGATGACAGTAGTCTGTGTCATTCATATTCATTCGACCATAGGCCCAGACCTCAAGAAATTGTGGAAAGGAGGCACATTATGGATGAGACACTCTCCCAGGATTTGTTGGCCATTTCCAACGGGGGTTGAATGAACAGAGTAGACTTTAACGCACAGAAGACGCAGTGCTGTGTCTTGTCTTACAAGCGATTCACTGACCCACTTCAATCGTCGATATCTATCGACGGTATACATATTGAATAGTCAGATGCTCTTGATGTTCTGGGCATGAAGATAAAGAAAAGAAGCACTCAAGTGTTTGGGCTTTCTGAAGCGCTGCAGGAAATATTTCACCTCTTCTGATCTTCTCAATATCTATACTACCTACATCAGGCCGAGGATAGTATACAACTCTCATAAATGGGCAGAAGCTCCAAACACATCCTTTGAGCTACTTGAACGGGTTCAACGGATTGGGGACAGTAGGGTACCCAACTCTATTGGTTCTCTTGAACACCGTCGGAATGTGGGTAGCGTTGCATTGCTCTATCGTTATTTTCATGACATGTGTTCCAGGAATATTCGACTTCTTATCCCTGACGTTAGGATGTTCACCAGGAATACAAGACTTGCCAGGAACTCACACCCTTTTGTAATTGATTGGCCAGTCGACCGAACCATGCTTTATCGCGGAAATTTTTTCGTGGAATCGACTTTCGGCTAATGTCTTTTCCACCGACATTGACGTTCAGAAGTTTAAGACAAATATCAACAAGTAAAGGCGTGCCAAGTTCGGCCGGGCCGAATCTTATATACCCTCCACCATGGATCGCATTTGTCGAGTTCTTTTCCCGTCATTTCTTCTTAGGCAAAAAAGGATAAAAGAAAAGATATGCTCTGCTATTAGAGCGATATCAAGATATGGTCCGGTGCGGACCACAATTAAATTATATGTTGGAGACCTGTGAGACCTTATATGTTGGAAAATGTCAGCCAATTCGAATAAGAATTGCGCCCTTTGAGGGCTCAAGAAGTAAAATAGAGAGATCGATTTATATGGAAGCTGTATCAGGCTATAGACCGATTCAGACCATAACAAACACGTATGTTGATGGTCCTGAAAGGATCCGTCGTACAAAATTTCATGCAAATCGGATAATAATTGCGCCCTCTACAAGCTCAAGAAGTCAAGTCCCCAGATCGGTTTATATGGCAACTATATCAGGTTATATACCGATTTGAACCATACTTGACACAGTTCTTGTATATCATAACAAAACACGCAAAATTTCATTCCAATCGGATAAGAATTGCGCCCTCTAGAGGCTCAAGAAGTTAAGACCCAAGATCGGTTTATATGACAGTTATATCAGGTTATATACCGATTTGAACCATACTTCGCACAGCCGTTAGATATCATAACAAAATACTTCGTGCAAAATTTCATTCACATCGGATAAGAATTGCGCCCTCTAGAGGCTCAAGAAATCAAGACCCAAGATCGGTTTATATGACAGTTATATCAGGTTATATACCGATTTGAACCATACTTCGCACAGCCGTTAGATATCATAACAAAATACTTCGTGCAAAATTTCATTCACATCGGATAAGAATTGCGCCCTCTAGAGGCTCAAGAAATCAAGGCCCAAGATCGGTTTATATGACATCCATATCAGGTTATATACCGATTTGAACCATACTTCGCACAGTCGTTAGATATCATAACAAAATACTTCGTGCAAAATTTCATTCAAATCGGATAAGAATTGCGCCTTCTAGAGGCTCGAGAAATCAAGACCCAAGATCGGTATATCAAATATGTGAACCATATTTGGCTCAGTTGTTGGATGTCATAACAAAACACGTCGTGCAAAATTTCATTCCAATCGGATAAGAATTGCGCCTTCTAGAGGCTCTAGAAGTCAAGACCCAAGATCGGTTTATATGGCAGCTATATCAAAACATGGACCGATATGGCCCATTTACAATCCCAACCGACCTACACTAATAGAAAGTATTTGTGCAAAATTTCAAGCGGCTAGCTTTACTCCTTCAAAAGTTGGCGCGCTTTCTACAGACAGACGGACATGGCTAAATCGACATAAAATGTCACGACGATAGAGAATATATATGGGGTCTCAGACGAATTTCGAGTAGTTACAAACAGAATGACGAAATTAGTAAACCCTTATCCTATGATGGAGGGTATAATAAACACTACTCGCTCTTCCCCCCTCCAACCCTTAACTTTCCTAATTGCCAACGCAATGCACTGCATATATAGGGGGGACATTCCCTGCGTGTTGGTTACTTGAAAAAAAAAATTTTTTTCTCTAATACAAATTGTCTCCAGAAGCAGGAGTCCATTTTTCAAGAAGACATCGCCTTCAACTGAATAAATGTTTGAATTCACTTGGGAAAAGTATGAAAAAACTATGAATTTTTCTTTTTAAAAAAAATTATTAAAATGGTAAGGAAGATTTCAAGGGTTTGAAAAAAGACTAACTGTATTTAAGGGTATGGTATGCTATTATGTTTTGTGATGTTTTTATTTAAAAAAAAATCATAAAATTCTTAAAAGAAATTTCTGTTTTGTATTTTTATTTTCTTATTTGTTGATTGGTTTTAAATTTTTTGTTTTGTTTTTTGATTCGTTTAACAATTTCATAAATAATTAAATGCATATTATCTTCATTATCGTTTTGGTATTTTCTTCAATTTTTTCTCTCGCTTTCTCTCTATTTTAAAACATTTTCTTTGTTTTTTTTTCCTCATCATTTTGTTTTTGTGGTTTTGTCGTTTTTGTTTTGTTTAAAAAAAAAAAAAGAAATTCTAACTCATAAAAAAAGTTTTACAGTCTCACTGATTAATAATAATTAATTAATTAAAGATAATAATAGTAATAGTAATAATCATAAAAATAATGTTGTATAATTAGAATTAGAGTTTGGAGTTCTTCTACAGCTGCAGACCAAATAAACAAAGGGAATAAAAACGCCTTGAGGATTGCAGCTGAGAATTGTTTTTTGTTTTTGTTTTTAGTTTTTTGTTTGTTTTGTATTTCTTAAGGAGAAGTAGGAGTAGGGGGTGGGGGTGGGGAGCATAGGTATATCTGAAAACATTTTGGGTCTATCTAAAAGTAGTTGGTACTAAAATTTAATTGAGAATTGAAATTTCAATTTTAAAGCTGTTGTCTTCACAATAAACAAACACTAACTCATATATGTATGTATATGTAGGTATTGTGTAGTATGTGTAATTGCATAACATTCGGCAAATGTCATTGGCTACAATAGTCGTAGTCGTCGTAGTAGTGGTGGTGTGGTAATAGGTGTCTATGTCTTATTACTTCTAAGAACACAGAGACGACTCTCTTTGTCGTTCTGGAGGAATCTCTCAAATTTATGTGAAAAAACTCTATGGTCGTTCTGTAACACACTGCACTTTTACTAACACACTCATCCTCTCTCACTCTCTCTCTCTCTCTATGACTGGTGGAGAGGTGGCTAGGCCAATCAACATACGTTTACAATATTTTTGTCATTTATACGTACATAATCGATTCAAAAAATGGAAATATATGCATGTATGTGTATGTATGTATGTTTGTTTGTATGTTTGCATGTTTATAATAGAGCTGCTATAAAGCCTAACTATATCATCCTAACGTCATTATCATCATAATCCTCTGCCGACTAATTCTGCAAAATTCAGAAGATTATGAACAAAGTTTAACAGACAAATTCAAAAAAATTATTAAAAAAAAAACTAAACAAATGATTCGTATAATACTAGATAATATATGTATGTATGCATGTATGTATATTGTAAAAGGACTTGTTTTGATGAATGCTGCTGCTGCTGTTGGCTGCTGGTTACTGTTGTTAATCGTCGTCTTCTTTTGGAGTTTCCTAAGAGTTTCTTTCTTTTTTGATTCTCATTAACATGAAGGAACAAAATTTGACTACATTTTTCCTTCCTTGCATCGTTGTCATCATCCATCATCATCATCAACATAATCATCATCATCATCACTATTGCCATCTTTTGCTTCTCTCGTTAATGTTGTCTCATGAGAATGCATCAGCTTAAAACTGAATTTCAATATAGATCACTTAGTCCTGATCCGAGGCGCCCGGATAGTAATATGGTGGTGGGCGTTCGTATTCAGATGCTGGTGGTGCCATTGGTGGGTTTTGGTATCGGGGTGGTCCTCCATCCCAGTGTCTAAAGGTGGGAGAAAAAAACAACACAACACAAATTAATAGACATTCTTTCTTGGTGGCATAAACACAAAAGAAGATTTACAATAGTTTTATATGGGATACTCCATAGCAAAGGCGACAAATCAGTTTTAAACATTAGCAAGCAAAATTATGTTTTTTTTTTAAGAATAAAACTTTGTAATCATGCAGGCAATGGAATAGCACAATTTATGTTAATTAATTTTTTTCATTATTTTTCTAATAGGAAAAAACTTCATATTCGTACAGGCAATACAATCAATGCACTTTTTGTATTTTTCGATACATAAAAATGCAAAATTTTTCAATATAAATAAATATAAAAAAACATATATATAAATAAAATTTTAGAAAATATTACTTATAATATGTATTATAAAATATTAAACAATTGTAAAAATATTTTAAACGTTTTTAAAGATTTTTTAAATTTGTTAAAAAGATTTTTTTATAAATAATTTTAATTTATTTTAGAAATTATTAAAAAACAGTAAGAAAAAAATATTTTGAAAAATATTTTATTTCAAAATAAAGAAAAGAAAAAAATATTTTATTTCAAAATATTTTTTTTTATTTTTTCTTACTATTTTTTTTTCTTTAACTATTTTTTCTTTTTTTATAATTTCTAAAACAAATCAAATAAATAATTTTTAAAAAAATATTTTTAACAAATTTAAAAAATCTTTAAAAAAATTTTAAAATATTTATTAGAAAATTTTAAAATATTATAATATATCATATAAATATAAATTATTAAATTTTTTTTTTTCTAAATTTTTATTAGTTATTTTTTAAGTTTTAATTTTTGAAAATAATAATTATTTTTTGTTAAATAATTTTAATTAAAAAAAAAAATAAAATTATTTAAAACTGTTTTTTTTATTTTTAATTTTTTATAATTTTTAAAATAACTTTATTTCATTTTTTTTTTGAAATTTTTTAACTAATAATTATTTTCGTTTTTTAATAATTTTAATTTTTAAAACAAGAAGAAATGTTTTTTAATTAATCGTTTTTCTTTAATAATTTCTAAAATTATTATAAATTATTTTTAAAATTAGTTTAAAAATAATTAAAAAAACTATTAATTTTTTGAAATTGTTTGAAAAAATATTTCTATTTGTTTTAAAAATTCAAATTATTAAAAAAAAAAATTATTACTTTAAAAAATTCTAAAGAATATTTAAAAAAAATTTTTAAAATAAAATAATTTTAAAAATTATAAAAAATTAAAACAATAATAACTAAAAAATATTTATAAAATAATTTTATAAAAAGTAATTTAAAAAATCATTTTAAAACATATGTGAATAAAAAATTAAAAAAATTGTTAGACAAATTTAAAAAAAAAAACAATTAAAAAAATAAAAAAAAATTAAAAAATTAAAAAACAAATAAAAAAACATAAAAAATAAATAAATTTAAAAAGTAAAGAAATTAAAAAAAAAATAAATAAAATAATTTAAAAAAAATAAATAAAAAAATAAATAAAAAAAACATAAATAAAAAAAAATAAATAAAAAAAAATAAATAAAAAAATTAGAAACAAACTTCAATTTTTTCTTTAAATATTTTTGAATTTAAAATTTTTTTAATATGTTTAATTATATTTTTCAAAATATTTCTTAGAATATTTTTTATATAATTATAAATATTCTTTATATAAATAATTCAAAAAAAATATATTAAAAAATTAAAACAAAATATTTAAAAACAAATTAAAAATAAAAGAAACTTAAACAATTTAAAAAATAAACAAACTTAAAAGGTAAAAAAATTAAAAAAATTAATAAATAAAAAAAAAAAACAATTATTAAAATAAAAAAAAAAATTTAAAAATTAAAAAACAAAAAAAGAAATTAAAAAATTAACAAAAAAAAATAAATTAAAAAATTAAAAATAAACTTCAATTATTCCTTTAAATATTTTTGAATTTTTAATTTTTTTTTTTTATATTTTTTAATATTTAAAAAATATTTTTAAAATGTTTCTTAGAATGTTTCTTATATAAATATAAATATTCTTTATATAAATATTTAAAAATTAAAACAAAATATTTTAAAATATTTGGCAAAAAAAATAAAAAAAAATTTAAAAAATAAAAAATAAAAAAATAAAAAAACTAAAAAAAATTAAAAAATTTAAAAAATAAATAAATTTAAAAAGTAAACAAATTAAAAAATGTTAAAAAAAATAAAAAAATTAAAAAATAAATTTTTTTTTTTTAAAAAAGTTAAATTAAAAAAATTTTTTTTAAAAAAGTTAAATTAAAAAAATTTAAAAAAAAAAATAAATAAAAAAAATTAACAAAAAAAATAAATAAAAAATTAAAAATAAACTTCAATTATTTCTTTAAATATTTTTGAATTTTTAATTGTCTTTTTTTTTAATATTTTTAATAATATTTTATATATTTTTCAAAATATTTCTTAGAATATTTTTTATATAAATATTCTTTATATAAATATTAAAAAAAAAAATATATTAAAAAATTAAAACAAAATATTTTAAAAAATATTAAAAAAATATATATTTTAAAATACTTGGCACCACACCAAACCCGTCAGTAGGACCTGTCAACATTAAAATAGGATTTTTGTTTTTCTATTTGTAATTGATACAGAGATCCCTACGGTCTGCAGCCGGGCAAATACCGATTGTTTGTTTTTCAAAATATCTTTTTAAACATTTTAAAAAAATATTTGAATAGTTGTTACAAAAAAGTTTTTGAAAAAAAATATTTTAAGAAAATATTTGAAAAATATTTTAAAAAATGTTTTAAAGCACATATATTTTATATACATTAAAAAAATATTTAAAAAAAAAATACTAAAAACAGGGAAATAGTTCTCTAATTCCCTTTTATTGCATTTTCAATAATTTTTTTTAATAAAAAAAATTGCAATTTTATCTTTAGGAAAAATACACTGAAATTTTGTCTTTAAATGGATTTCTTTAAGAAAATTTCATGGAAATTTTTTCTTTAGCGAAAATTTCATGGAAATTTTTTCTTTAGCGAAAATTTCATGGAATTTTTTTCTTTAGCGAAAATTACATGGACATTTTTTCTTTAGCGAAAATTTCATGGAAATTTTGTCTTTAGAGAAAATTTCATGGAAATTTTGTCTTTAGAGAAAATTTCATGGAAATTTTTTGTCTTTAGAGAAAATTTCATGGAAATGTTGTCTTCGGAGGAAATTTTTCTTTAGAGAAAATTTCATGGATATTTTCTCTCAATTTCTTTAAAACTGCGCATTTAGCTCAACTCTCACTGGAAGTCTATAGGAATTACAACTCACTGAAAAGTATGCTTGCTGCCCACTTTGCATGGAATGTCCCATATATGTATACACATATACATATAATAAATATGTACATTTCAGTTGTATTTTTTTATCTACAATATTTCCACATCCATGGGATAGGAGCATGTAGGATGATTATGAGTTAGCCAACATTGATAGAAGGAGATTACAACAATTATTATTATGCACTACATAATGGACATTGTTCTTTATTTATGTTTATTTATGGGAATAATGAATGAAATGTTTGTTTGTTTGTTTTTTAGTAGACTATTTCCTATGGTCATTCATTTTCTGGGTTATTTTTACAAGACCACAAAAGTACTATGATGGTGGGTGGTTGATTGGGTTTTTTTTCTCCACTGCTTCTACGCGTACACATAGCAATGGTTTTCATTTTACAAAGACTTTTTAACAACAACAAAGACAAAAATGAGGAAAAATGTTTGAGTGTTGAATGAGATGTGGAAGTATATAATGTGATGCTTATAGTTTTTGAATATTTTTTTTAAGTTTTTCCTTATTTGTATCCAAATATACTTGGTTGTCAATTAGTTTACTTTATGATCGTGGCTCACGTTTAATAGACAACCTTAGTGTTTTTTTTTTATCATAATTAACGCCTTAATTAATCAAAGAGCATCGCTCTCGTTCATCACCACTTGGGTGTTAAATGAGAAACCAGTTTGTTTTTAGAGCTATTCTATATTGGTGGACAAAGTGGTTAATTAGTTTTCAAGTTTAATGACAATTTTCGGACAAGTTTTTTTTTTTTTAAATTTAAAAAAAAAAAATGATTTACAACGATCTATCATTGACCATGACACGTTTCATATCAGCATACACACACAGATATGATTTGGACAGAAAGAGATAGCAACAATAATACACAGCAATTGGTGATTGCTCAATTGATGATTGCAAGTTGATTGGTTAGGTGCTCTTGTTATTAGAATTGAAGAAGCGCAGTTGACAACACAAAAATAAAATAAAAGCAACAATAATGAATTATTGAATAAATGAAGTGATTTCAATCTACATACCTTCTAAAGCAATAGAGACATAAAGACATCTTTTTTAGTTATATTAAATCAGTTTACTTAAAATTAAAGATTTTTTCCTTGATTTAAGCAGTTTTGTAAAGATTTCGTGTCAAAATAAGTATGCCTTCAAATCGGATAAGAATTGCTACCTCTAGAGGCTCAAGAGTTATGATCGGGAGATCAGTTTATATTGAAGCTATATCAGGTTGTGAAGCGATTTGGGCTATACTTTGCGCAGTTGTTGCTAAATTTCAGCTAAATCGAATAATAATTGCCCTCTAGAGGCTCACGAAGTTAAGATCCGAGATCGGATTATATGGAAGGTATATCAGGTTATGAAACGATTTGGACCATACTTAGCACAGTCAAATAAAACACTTTCAGCCAAATCGGATAAGAATTGCGCCCTCTAGAGGCGGTGGTTTTCCAATGCTGGCAACATTTGTCAGGTACTATGCCATGTAAAAACTTTTCTCCAAAGAGGTGTCGCCCTGCGGTACGCCGTTCGGACTCGGCTTTAAAATGGAGACCCCCATATCATTGAGCTTAAAGCTTGAATCGGACTGCACTCATTAATGTGTGGGAAGTTTGCCCCTACCTGTTCCTTAGTGGAATGTTCATGGGCAAAATTTGCAATGGATCTTTTAGACTTCGATTTGAGATAAAAATGATTTAATATCAAGTAAAAAATGTTCACCCAAGGAAATTTTCCTTAAAAAATTGGAAAACTATTTTTTTGGAAAATGGGATTTTGAAAGGATTTTGACAATGACTGCGATTTTTGTCTTTAAATTTGATTTTGGTCTTAAAAATGGGACGCAAAGTATATTGTAAACTTTTATTCAAGTTAAAAATTCTTTAATATCAAGCAAAAAATCGTTGATCAAAGGAAATTTTTATTTAAAAAGTTGGAAAATTTTACTTTTTATAAAAAAATGTTTGCAATGAAGTTTTGTCTTTAAATTTGATCCAGGTAAAAAAAATCTCTCACCAAATGAAATGTTTCCAAAACGACGATACGCTTTTCTTCTATCTGCCCATATTCTTTTCTAATTATTTTAGTTTTTCTTGTAATTATTTTGATATTCCACAGTTTTCCCGTTTTTTCTAACGGAATTTCCAATGTACTAAACTTTTGATGTCCTCATGTCTTTAGTGTTAGGAAGCATGTTACTTACTTTCAATGACATATTGCTCAATGAGTTTGAATGTTTTTTTTTTAACAACACATTACATAACATCAAAAAAATAAAGTAATGAGTTTTTATGAAAAGGAAAAAGTTGTTTAAATCTCACACTTTAAAATTTTCTTTGGGTTAATATCACACATCACAAAAACAAACAGATTACACAGGAAAAGAAGAAGTTAAAAGTAAAATTTAGCAGCACAACGTATAGGAGTTTTTGGTTGTGTGTGCTACCGGTTTTAGTGATTCAATCAATACCTAAAAGAAACCATCCGCCGTCAGTGCTTTTGGCCTTGTATCAATAGCCCCAACCATACTTCTAAATTTTAGAAAAACCAAAAAAAACAGGGGGGTTAAAATTATATGTAAAAATAAAAAAAAAAATATATGGTATGTATATATGTTATTCTAAACAAAGACACTTTTCTAAAAATCCAGATTAACAACAAAAAAATCACTCAATAGCTAGTAACACTGTGTGTGCAAAAATGTATTTTCAAAAAAAATCTTACAATATTTCGATTTTAAAATATTTTCTCACTAAGTTTGCTGGGACATGTTTAAGATCAGAAAATTTGAGTAACTGAGTAACTATTAAAATCAATGATTAGTGCAACTCTGATTTAGAGTATGTTATTAGTTTGCGCCATTTTTTCTTTATTTGTGTGTGTAATGGTTCTTAAGAATAATGCACACACACAACCAAAACGCGTTAACATACAGTGCACTTTGACTCAACTGTTTGCTGTACACTACCTGGGTTAATATATCTTGGGTGGTAGTGAGTTGTATGAGAAAAGTAGCAGCGACCAGTGTTGCCATCAATTTTTGGTAGGTTTTTCCATCATATAAATACCAAATTAATTACTGAAAAAATCGTCGATGATAACTTAAAACTCGTTTCTGTGTAATCGTTAAGAGTGCAAAACTAAACCATGGTTGTCGAGGGGCCAACTACTGTTGCAAAGGTCTCACTACTTCAAATTTCAGTAAAACCGACATAAGTTCTGACATTGACTGTAACTGGTAGAAATTTTTAGAGATTTCTTCCAAATTTCATAAATCCTGGATAGGAAATGCTAGGAAATCTTTAAACGTTAGAATATAGAATGATTTCGATAAAATGACGGACGGACATGTGTAGATCCTACATGAATATCAACGATCTAGCACTTCGTAGCGTTGAAAATGTATAATTTGATGTGTTCCGAATGGAATAGCAAAATGGCTAACACTTCGGTGGTGGGTTTAAAAACATATGCCACATTTTTGGCTTGTAAAACATTTGGTAGAATTTTTCTTAAATTTTGGTAGGAAATAATTTTCTTGAGTGGCAACACTGGCAGCGACATGTCGCTGCATCAGCGGATTTCGCGCCCGGCACGGGATAGCTGTGAGCACCACACAGACCGGAACATTGAGGTCCGATCTGAGTGGTGTTCATTGCTGTCACGAGAAGATAAGCCGCGAGCTTTCGGGCGCGTCCACAGGTTGTGGATAGTGAAATGCACCATATGGAGAAGCTGCAACGACAGTTGCGAACAATCAGTGCACTTCTTATTCAGCTTTTTACGGTACACTATCTGGTAATTATGTCATGAGTACTACTTTCCTAATCCCATGGCAGCCGGTTGTACGTACCGGATTGACCCGATGAAGTTCCTCATCGGCAAGGGCTGTCGCCACTTTGTATAACACACTGCTACAACAACAACTACTACTTTTCCGCCTATTTTTAGCCAACGTTTTTTATATGGAGTTTGACAGCATTCAGCTCGAAAAGCTAAACAGAATTCCCCGATTTAGGCTAATAACAAATATTCCAGCAAACTTTGTGAAAAAATGTGCGGGTAATAAAAAAAATAAACTTAAGCCTTTAAAAATTTTGTTGCACCCACAGTGTTAATTGTTTAATTATAAGATTATTATAGCAATTAGATATCAAAAGACTAGGATTCCATATATGTAAATAAATAAACAAAAATAAACATTAATAAGTCAATCTATTTTTATAATAAAGAAGAAAAACAATACAACTAATCAGAAGCCATGGCATCAAGCTGTTAATAACCATTTAACCAATAAAAACATTCCGAATTTGTTGTTGTTATAAATCCAAATACTATGTAATAAGTAATAGACGAAGAACGACGACGACGACAACAAGGACGCCAATGCTTTTGTTTTTTATATAACTTTATGGATTTATTTGGCTTGGGAGCAGGAGGGGAGTAGGTGGTAGTTTTAAATGCATTTATGGCTGCAACAGTATGAGAGAGAATAACTATAATACAACAACATTACTTACTTGGGCGCCATGTCACTGTAACGTGTATCACGCACACCAGCTGCTGCCGGTGAGATTCCATGTGATGTGGAGACTACGGGATCTTCATAATAATCGCGTCGTCTACGATCTTTATTTTTGCGTCGTTTATTCTTGGGACCACTGGAGTGGTGGGATACAAATATCCAAGAGTTTTATAGTAGAGAGTATAAGTGTGAGAGAGAGCGAGACGACACACGTATACGATACGACACACCCCATATATAGAAGGACAAAAACACAACACAGAAAAGAAAATATGCAATGAAATATAAATAAATAATTAAATAAATAAAGAAATATTTTAAAGATGATTAAATCGATGAGAGATAGTACAAGATTGAATGAGAGTTATAGTATATATGTATGTATGTTTGTATGTATAATGGAGAACTTAGCATATAAACTTATAACAAGAATCAAGAACAATTTCGAAAACGGCAATTTAGGCCAGATCTAAGCGAAAAACAAAACTCAAACTAAAAAAAATAATTTACAAATCATTTCCAAAACCAGTGCCAATTTAAAATGGTTGATTATAAACTACAAGGGAAAAAAGCTTCATCAACAGGAGAAATAGACAAGAAAAAGTATCGTACCCTACAACACGTATCATGGGATAATCATATTTTAAGATGTTATCAAGGTGATCCAGTGTTGCCATATTGCACAGCAAAAGTACATGCATCTTTATAATTGTAAAATTATTTTTGATACGTGAAAAATGCTTAATTGTGCCTTAAATAAGGCAAACAAAAGTGGAACAAGTGCATATCGATACTTGTTCACTTTATTTTGATTTTAGAAGTAAAATAATGCAAAACATATGCTTCATGGAAAACTTTGAAGCTGTTTTATACTGTTGTGTAGGCTTTTATTGATTCATCTGAATTTTTTGACTTGTTTGTGTCGATAAAAATTAGCGTTGCCACATGGCAACCCCAGAGCTGTTAGGCCACCGTATTTTTTAATCCTTTACCATAGCATTGGAGTATACTAACTTCGTCATTCCGTTAGTAACCCGTGAGAATATTGGTCCAAAATGCCTTAAAGTATGCAGGCTAACTGGCACGAAGTGCTATCAAGTTCCCAATGTATATATCAGTCCAACTAGAAATGACAGCTACATGATATTTTTATACCCTCCACCATAGAATTGGGATATACTAATTTCGTCATTCTGTTTGTAACGCCTCGAAATATTCGTCTAAGACCCCATAAAGTATATTATTCTTGATCGACATAACATTTCAAGTCGATCTGGCCATGTCCGTCCGTCTGGCCGTCCGTTCGTCTGTCTGTCGAAAGCACGCTAAATTTCCAAAGAGTAAAGCTAGCCTCTTGAAATTTTGCACAAAAACTTCTTATTAGTATAGGTCGGATTGAAAATGGGCCATATTGGTCCATGTTATAAACCAATCTTGGATCTTCTTAAGCCTCTGGAGGGCGCAATTCTTATCCGAATTGGCTGAAATTTGGCATGACGTGTTTTGCTATGACTTCCAACAACTATGCCAAGTATGGTTCAAATCGCTCTACACCTGTCACATTAACCGATCTGGGATCTTGACTTCTTGAGCCTCTAGAAGGCGTAATTATTATCAAATTCGGAGCCATAAAAGCTTTATTCATTACCCGATTCCGTTGAAATTTGCAACAGTGGGTTATTTTAAGCCTCCCGACATCTGACACAAATATGGTTCAGATCGGACTATATTTAGATACAGCTGCCATAAATACCGATCTCCCGATAAAGGGTCTGAAGGTCATAAAAGCTTTATTTTTTATTCGATTTCATCGAAATTTGGCATAGTGCGCAGTTTAAAGCCTCCCAACATCTAACCTAAATATGGTACAGATCGGACCATATTTAGTTATAGCTGTCATATAGACGGATCTCCCGATTAAGGGTCTGAAGCCCATAAAAACTTTATTTTTTAACCAATTTCGCTAGAATTTGAAACATTGAGTTATTTTTAGCCTTCTGACTCCCGACCTAAATGTCGTTCAGATCGGCCTATTTTTTTGTGTAGCTGTCATATAGACCGATCTGCCGATAAGGGGTCTGAAGCCAATAAAAGCTTTATTTAATACCCGATTTCGTTGAAATTTGAAACAGTGAGTAGGTTAAGACCTGCCAACATATATTAAATATATATTTAATTTTTCCCTTGGTTATTATCGTTTTCTTGCCTTTTTTTCCCCCCAGGTATTCTTTGAAGCTTTAATCCTTTTGTATCAACAAAAAAAAAAATTGTATAATAAATATGTGCATATGATTTAGGTATCTTCAGAACATGAACAAAAATAACTTACTTTGACAATGGAATGTGATCACGTTCACTGTATGCATCATACAAATACTCCCTGAAAAGTGGTCCATTATTGATTTTCACAAGAAACAAACAGTTAAAAAAATGTTAATATGAAAATTAAAAATAAAAATAAAATAGAACGAAACGTAACGTAACGGAACAGTACAGAACAGGTGTTGGAATGTTTAAAATAGAGTGGTGAGTTAAGTAAGAGGAATCTTTGCTATTCCAAAAACAAAATCGATAATGGACAAAGAAAATCAATCAAACACAAGCTACTGGAAAACGAAATAAATGATGCGCCAACACAAAACAAGCTTAAAAACGGCATTCATTCACTATTCTCTAAGAAGGCCAGCAGTTGGTATATAAGACAACTTTTTATAAACCTCTCTTTTATAAAAATTTTTAGTTTAGGGGAGGTGGGGTGATATGGAAAAATGTCTTGAATAAAATTTTTTTGAAAGGAGATGGTTAATGCACTTACGATTCAACCAAGGGGCCGGGATAGGGGTCGGATTTTTGATATAAACTGGACAATTTGACGGCCACAATTAGGGTGGGCAGGAAGAGCAGCACACACCAGAATACTCCAGCCCAGAAACCATTCTAAAAAAAAGACACAATTAATAATAAAGAACACATTCACAAAATATGTGTTTTTAACAAAACACTTACCAATGGATCTATGATACTGTTGCACGAAGCCACAATACCCGCCTCATACACATTGGCCATGGGATAACAAATGCCAATTTTCGTTTCCACCGCATTCACCACCATCTTCAAGTAACGATCGATTTCACCAGCAAAATGGCTGGTGAACTTCTCCGCTGAATCCTTTACAAATGTCCTGCCATCCTTACGTATAAAGGTTTGAGCCTGTTCGATTTCATTCACCAGCAAGGGTATGGATTGTTGGAATTTTTGGTCTTTGTAAACTAAGGTGCGATCCAGTTCTTGGGCTAATTTAATAAGTTCGGCCGAATGAGTTTTCATGGGTATCACAAGATTCTGTTCATACGTCTCCAGGTGTAAGGCCTGATTACGCAATGACACTTGAACATCTTTCATGTCTGAACTTGTTATCTTATTGGCAGTGGCCCTCAATTGTTGGGCAATATCCTTGAGGGAGTGTTTCGTTATGGTATCGTTTAAGTTGTCGACGAATTGGCCGGAATCAAAGTCTTTCAGTGCAGACTTTCCCAATTCCAAAATGCGTTGTTTATCGGCGGGAGAGAGTATATCGACATTGCTATCGTTAAAGTCAATGCCATTGACCAAATCACTTAGGGTCTTATTGATCTGATATTCGGTTGGATAATCCTTAATGGCATTAATATCGACCATATTGTTAATGTGCAAAACTTCGTAGATGGTTTGATTTTTCTGGCAAGCATCAATGATATGAGAAATATGGAATGGTGGCAGAGAGCCCGAGGCAGCTTGCCCCTTAATTTTGGAGGGATATAAGATTTCATTTAAATCATATAAATTGTCAAATTCAGCAAAAATGGCATCCGTTTGGGGGTTCCTGGACGCAAAAAAAAACAGATAAAGATTTCAGTTTAAGTTTAAACATAATTTGATTAGGAAACTTACCTCAAAGGAACACATACACCTCTATAGGCTACAATTCCTATAAGGAAATGTACTAAAGCTATTATTGTTATACCCGATATGGTCAGGAATATTATTGCAACAGCGCTGAAAAGAGTTAGGGGAGGCAAAATACGTAAATCACTTGTCTATTGGATAGAATTTTTTAACTTACAACATAAGGAACCTGGAACCAGATCCCTTATTGCAGCAATCATCTCCGTAGCCATCGGGACGTTTGCCGCAAATTCCGCATAATAAAGCTGCCACTAGGCAGACTAGAACCTAAAAAAGTAGAGAATATTGAAAAGTTTTAAAATTTTGTTAAAATTAAGCAGAATTGTAAGAAATCGGTAAAGCTTTCTACACCACCTACACCAAAATCCTATCAAACAAGGAGACACCAACAATCAGAATTACACCTTATCTTATTGACAGATAGGTCAAATAATGTGGCGCAGATCAAGAATTTCATTGATCTCTTACAATGTGTTGGAGCGTTGTTATAGTAGCCACATGTTTGGAGGTCGTCAAGCTCCATAGTTGAGGTCGCTTATGGTCCATAGGCCGTGGGAGCGTGGCTATTACTGCGCTAATATCTCCGCCTTGTCATATCGAGTATCATAGGCACTCAGTATTTAAGCAAGAGCTGGTGCCGCCCGGCCCCTAACTGAGTCTCTTCACTCGATACCGCTGGCTTGTCCGCGACTGAAGTTACTCCTACGGAACATTCCACTATCCGCCATAAGGGCGACTATTCTGTCCCGGCAATTGACCCCAAATCTAACTCCAAAAATCTTCCCGTTCTAATTGAAACGGTCCACAGTGACTAGTTACCTGAATTGCTGTTCGATCCGGAGTAAATGTATATGGTGCGGCGGTATTCAGGACGCCGCAGCCTCCACAAATAAGACGGAGGCGGTACGTGTCCATAGATTTCGGATAGTGGGATGCTCCAAATACGGTGTAGCTGCAACTCGAGTGCAGAGTCTTAGTGACAGGCCGGCCGGCATCGGCTCTTGCTTTAATACTGAATGTCAATGATACACGATATGACAAATGGCCATAAACTTCGCGCAGTGATCGGTCCTATGGACCAGAACGAGCTTGCTCGCATATGGAGCTTGACGAGTATCGCCACCTCCAACTTATAAAAATATGGTTACAACAACAAAAACTGGAGCAGAAGTCTCAACTGAGTTCCCTGGGTGTCATTTGACATCTGAAAAGCATTCGTCCACGACAAGAGCGCTACCTCGTCAGACAGTTACAACCTATGTTGACAGTCCGGCACTCAATGCCATGGCAGCCGGTTGTACGTACCAGATTGACCCGATGTAGTACTTCATCGGCAAGCGCTGCCACCTCATTGTACAACACACTGCTACAACAACGCACCGGATTGACCCGATGGAGTCCTTCATCTTCAAGGGCTTCCGCCTCAGTGTATACATTGCTACAACGCCAACAACAACAGTCCCACACTAAAGACTCTGGACTCGGATCATCGCCATCTTTCGGGCTTTGGATAAGATTTTGAAGTAAAATGGCTGCTTTGTCAGAAGTTCTATGCGGACGGTACTACAGCAACACAGATAGCTCAAACCTTGGGCCATGTGAGGTGTAGGCATGTTAAGGGTTTACAGATAGGTCATGGAAAGGTCTAGACGTGCTGAGTCCCGAGCTATCATGTGGTGGCAGAAAATTTTTTTGCCGATGACCTAGTCTAGAGTGGTTGACTGAGGATTGGAAGGATGCTTATTCATGAACTTTTAAACAATGCCCTCAGGCTGCTGATAGGGGTTGCTTTTGAAGCCACCTTTGCTATTCATTTTGTGGAACTGCAGGTGATTGAAGTGACTGATTAAAAGGAACTGTAGTTGATGAAAACTTTTTCGGGCACAAGACACATATATTTTACACAATGCCAACAATCATGAATAGGATAGAAATGGAGGCAGCTCCAGGCAGCTGTAGGATCGGAAATTGATATTTCGATGTGTTGCAAATGGAATGACTAAATGAATATACCCATTAACCTACGGTGGTGGGTATAAAAATCCATTTTTGAACGTAGCAATCTTCAAAAAGTAATAACGGTTTTCTATGCCTACGAGCTGGGATAGCCCAAAAGCAAAATATTGGATCTAGATGGCAACTCTGTATTTACAAATCATATGGTAAAGTTGTTATTGTAGCCACATTTGCATGTTGAGGTGGCGATACGCGAGAAACTCTAATAGGTGAGAAAGTGCGTTGCGGTCTATACGGCCGATCGTCGCCGGAAATGATGGTCATAGGTTATTTAAAGGCGCCAATAACTCGCCTTGTCATATTGAGCATCATAGGTACTCAGTATTTAAGCAAGAGCCGATGCCGCTCGACCTCTCACTGAGACTCTTCACTCGTTACCGCTGATTGTCCGCGGCTGCAGTTACAGCTGCTCCGGTTTAACCATTAAAGTATCCGCAAACTGAGGACGCGCCAGGAAGCTCCCAGCTAAGCTTCTCCTGATAACGAAGAACACCACATAGATTGAAGCTCAAATAGCTCCGAGTTAATTTATTGAGCCCCGTACAGGGGCATTGTTATACGAATTGGCTAAATTCCTCCACTCTGACTGATAAGTATGATTCAAATCTGTCCATAGCCTGATATATAAACCGATCTCCGAGTTATACTTCTTGTGCCTTTAGGTGGCGTAATTCTTATCCGACTATTCATAGTGGCATAAACGTCTGTCTGTCTCTGTCAATCATTTTCATGTTTCGCTTTAGTAGTGCTAATGCATTGATGAAAAACCCCATTACCATTCAACTCATAATCCCCCAACAACAACAAAAATACTTACCAACAACAATATGGAACAAACTCCTATGCCCATGTAAAAACGATATGGACCATATTCAGCTAAATAATTATCGGCAATATTTGTATATTTCTTGGTATTTGAACCAATGGCTCTTGACGCCTTGTCCAATTCAGTTTTAATGTCATTGGAAACTTTTTGTAAACCATTACCTAGAGAAAAAGATAGACAACAATTCACCACAAAAAAAAAAAAACTAAAAACAAATTCTAAACCCAAACATTGAACTCACCAGCTTTGGTAATGGCCTCAATAATTTGCGGTGTATAATTGGCAATTGTGGTATTAAGATGAGTGCGCATTTCTTTCAAAGCATTACTTCCTCTTTCTCCAGCGGAGGCAATGTTGTCACCAATCAATTGATCCAAGTTGTCAATAATAATAGTAACATCGGGTAGCTGATGAAATGAAATGGACAGAGAAATGGATTGCAGTTAGTAAGAGTGAGATAGAATTTTAGAAATTGCCGCAAGTTTTATATTTTTTTTGCATGTTGTGGGTATCTTGGCGCATACCTTAGGGAAATAACGATCCACCATCTACATAAGAAAGCAGCAGTTAAAATGTATAATGGTAGAGAAATTTACACATTATGAGAAGGAAAATTTATAAACGTATACATTAAAGGGGGAAAAAAATAATTAAAAAATCATCAAAAGCCCCATCTTCTATATATAACAAGTAAAAAGGCGTTAAGGCGTTAAGTTCGGCCGGGCCGAACTTTGGATACCCACCACCTCGGGTATATATGTAAACCACCTTTCGTCAAAATCCGGTGCAAAACTCATACCTTATGTCCCATAGCAGAAATATGTGGAGGGCTTAACTTAACTCTTTGTCCACAATTTCGGCAACATCGGACAATAAATGCGCTTGTTATGGCCCCAAAACCTAAAACCGAGAGATCGGTCTATATGGCAGCTATATCCAAATCTGGACCGATCTGTGCGATAATGCAGAAATATGTCAAGGGGCTTAACTTAACTCACTGTCCCAAATTTCGGCGACATCGGACAATAAATGAGTGTTTTATGGGCCTAAGACCCTAAATCGGAGGATCCGTCTATATGGCAGCTATATCCAAGTCTGGACCGACCTGAGCCAAATTGACGGAGGATGTTAAAGGGTCTAACACAACTCACTGTCCCAAATTTCAGCAAAATCGGATAGTAAATGTGGCTTTTATGGGCCTAAGACCCTAAATTGGAGGATCGGTCTATATGGCAGCTATATCCAAATGTGGACCGTTCTGAGCCAAATTGACGAAAGACGTCGGAGGGCCTAAGACAACTCACTGTCCCAAATTTCAGCAAAATCGGACGATAAATGCAGCTTTTATGGGCCTAAGACCCTAAATCGGAGGATCCGTCTATATGGCTGCTATATCCAAGTCTGGACCGACCTGAGCCAAATTGACGGAGGATGTTAAAGGGCCTAACACAACTCACTGTCCCAAATTTCAGCAAAATCGGATAGTAAATGTGGCTTTTATGGGCCTAAGACCCTAAATTTGAGGATCGGTCTATATGACAGCTATATCCAAATCTGAACCGATCTAAGCCATATTGATGGAGGATGTCGAAGGGCCTAAGACAACTCAATGTCCCAAATTTCAGCAAAATTGGATAATAAATGTGGTTTTTATGGGCCTGGGACCCTAAATTTGAGGATCGGTCTATATGGCAGCAATATCCAAATCTGAACCGATCTAAGCCATATTGATGGAGGATGTCGAAGGGCCTAAAACAACTCACAGTCCCAAATTTCAGCAAAATCGGATCATAAATGCAGCTTTTATGGGCCTAAGACCCTAAATCGGAGGATCGGTCTATATGGCAGCTATATCCAAATGTGGACCGATCTGAGCCAAATTGACGGAGGATGTCGAAGGGCCTAACACAACTCACCGTCCCAAATTTCAGCAAAATCGAATAATAAATGTGGCTTTTATTGGCCTAAGACCCTAAATCGGCGGATCGGTCTATATGGGGGCTATATCAAGATATAGTCCGATATAGCCCATCTTCGAACTTAACCTGCTTATGGACAAAAAAATATTCTGTGCAAAGTTTCAGCTCAATGTCTCTATTTTTGAAGACTGTAGCGTGATTTCAACAGACAGACGGACGGACATGTCTAGATCGTCTTTTTACGCTGATCAAGAATATATATACTTTATAGGGTCGGAAATGGATATTTCGATGTGTTGCAAAGGGAATGACAAAATGAATATACCCCCATCCGTCGGTGGTGGGTATAAAAATCAATTTGCTTTTGTTTGTGTGTCGCTTATAGACCCAAAAACGTTGACACTTCCAATTCAGATTCCTGTCCAAGATCACACCTAAGTATTTCACCTTGTCAGATATCGAAATCGTCGTATTAAGTAAACGTGGTACGTTAAATTGTCCCACCTTTGTCTTCCTCGTGCACAGGCATATTTCAGTCTGCTCTGGATTAACATTGAGACGTCTGGGTCTGGCCCAGTCATATGCCATATGCAAGACCCTTTCGGCCCTTCTGCATAGCTCGTTCGGATTCTTACCCCTTAGAAGTATTATAACATCGACCACCTTTACTTAATTCTTTGTGAAAGCAATTACCTTTTTATACCCTCCACCATAGGATGGGGGTATATTAATTTCGTCATTCTGTTTGTAACGCTCTGAGATATGCGTCTGAGACCCCATAAAATGTATATATTCTTGATCGTCATGCCATTTTAAGTCGATCTAGCCATGTCCGTCCATCCGTCTGTCCGTCTGTCTGTCGAAAGCACGCTAACTTTCGAAGGAGTTAAGCCAGCCGCTTGAAATTTTGCACAAATACGTTTTATTAGTGTAGGTCGGTTGGGACTATAAATGGGCCAAATTGATCCATGTTTTGATATAGCTGCCATATAAACCGATCTTGGGTCTTGACTTCTTGAGCCTCTAGAGGGCGCAATTCTCGTCCGATTTGACGGAAATTTTGCACGTAGTGTTTTCGTATCACTTTCAACAATTCTGTTAAGTGCGGCGCAAATCGGTTCATAATCTGGTATAGCTCTCATACAAACCGATCTTGGATCTTGACTTCTTGAGCCAATAGAGCGCGTTATTCTCAACCGATTTGACTGAAATTTTGCATGAGGTGTTTTGTTATGACTTCCAATAACTGCGCTAAGTACGGCGCAAATCGGTACATAACCAGATATAGCTGCCATATAAACCGATCTGGGATCTTGACTTCTTGAGCCTGTAGAGGGCATAATTCTCATCCAATTTGGAAAAAATTTAGTACAAGCGCTTCATTCATGACCTTCAACATACGTGTCTAATATGGTTTGAATCGAACAATAGCTTGATCCAGCTTCCATATAAACCGATGTCCCAATTTTGCTTCTTGAGCCCCTACAAGGCGCAATTCTTATCCGAATGAACTGAAATATTACACAATAGTATATTCTTATTCAATATTCTTTCTTTGCCTAAAAAGAGATACTGCGCATAGAACTCGACAAATGGGATCCATGGTGGAGGGTTTATAAGATTCGGCCTTACTTGTTTAATCTTATTTACCCTTCCTTGTTTTGTGGCTCTGTTTTCACTAAAATACCAATTTTGTGACCCTTTCATTAAACCCTTTCCCAGGATAATTTAAAAGCCCCTTGCCCATATAACGGAGTTGTATTCCATGACAGGGATGACAAAAAGCATTGTCTTACGTGCCTTAATATGTATCCTGCTCATTCGACCCTACTCACAAATGGCTTGCAAATGACGGCAGAGTGATTCGTCCCTAATCGTCCTCTTGTCTTCAATGTCAATCATTGACAGAGGTTGCTATCATACACAAACAATATATCTACATACATATGTGTAGATCGGTAAACAACAATACATGAATGTGAATGGAAACATGACTCACTTCAGAGCAACAACCGTTTTTAGTCATCTCTCATGAAATAAATTTTGAATGTGTTATCATTCCACACGCTAGTAGAGTTGAATCGTCTGTTCTTAAAGATATTTTTTTTTATAACCAAAGCTTTTACAATTTATTAAATAAATATAAAAAGTCATATTTACGTATACTCATTAGTTGTAAAACTCTCCAAAGAAATGAGTGACTATTCATCATTAGTCAGAGTTCTCTAATGGTAGTCGAAAAACGGAATTTATCTTTCAGACAAGAGTTTTTATATCGCCACTAAAGTTTAGTAACCATTTACTGCCATAAACCACTAAAAAATTTCGTCACTCGTTTCATTCGTTTCAACTCATTGACATCAGCTGATTTTATGTGTGCTTTATTTACTCATGAAGCGGATTTTCTCGCTTAGTTTGTATGGAGAAAAATGCTACCCCTGTTTAGCTAATCTTAACTGTGTTCGGGAACTCAAAAATTTGTGCAAATTCGCACAAAGTTTTACTGAAAGTCGTCCGCGTACTTTATTTGCCAGCAGAAGAGAGCGCGCGAGAGAGCAGATTTTGACAGTTAGAAAATAGAGAACCTGCAAATTTCTACTGGGACTTTTTTGCCAGCAGAAATTTGCTACTTTGAACAGATGTTCAAAGTTGCAGCAAATAATATGCAAATATAATTGTACACAAACATCGGGTACTATTATAGTGTTCAGATAGGCTGAGGACAGTTGTAAGATAATCGACTCCAGGCAGATCCAGATTCTTCAGCACCAGTGTAGATATTCTGTCTGGAAAGAGCGCTTTGCGCGACTTGGCGCCACAAATTATATTCGTAGCTTCGTGCACGGTTGTTGTTGTTGTAGCAGTGTTTTGTACACTGAAAAACTCCATCGGGCCAATGAAAGACTCCACCGGCCCAATGCGGTACGTACAACCGGCTGCCATGGGATCGCGCACGGTAATTTGTGATTGCTGTCCAGCAGCGCGGAGATCACACTTACACGAACAGCTTCCCTTCTAGCCTTTTCACTCTCGGGTCAATAAATTGACTTTTATCTAAGGAAAATACCTCACCTTTTTATTTAAAAAAAATGTTTTCCAAGCAAGCAAATAATAAACCAACCAAAACACAAATCAGCTGTTTTTCTGCAAACTTTCACTGGAAGTCGTTCGCGTACTTTTGCTTGCAATTTTGTTTAAAGAGATTAAAATGGCTCTTATTCTCCTGCTAATTTTTACTGGAAAAATACGCGAACAGACCTCTTATCGCCGTTTATTAAAAGATATGGTGTCATCATTCAATATGAATGACAAAACTAAAAGAGGAAGAACTTAACATATTCATACACCGATTAAACATTCTGAAGTGGCAAAATTGCTTAGATTTTCAATAAAATCACATTAATGAACTCCGAGAAACATTTATTTAAAATTAGAATTAATTATTTTGTTTGTTTTGTTGATATTTAATTATTTCAGATGTGGTGTCAGTGCTGCCAACGAAAGTTTAAAGCATTTAGCGGGAAAAGCGTTTAAATTATCCACAAGCTAGCGAATCCGCTAGACTGGTAAATAAAACAAAACATTTGTAGAGGGAAAACAGCTCATATCGATGAATTGGCGAACAAAGTGAGTAACAAAATGTTTGCGTACTCAAAAAATTGTGCAAATTGGCACTAATTGTTACTAAAAGTTGTTCGCGTACTTTATTTGCCAGCAGAAGAGAGCGGAAGAGTGCATGAGAACTACATGAGATACACGAGAACTCAATAACCAAGAAAGCTTGCTAATGTTTACTGGATGTTTTTTTTTCGAACAGAAATTTGCAGCATCGAACAGCTGTTTTATGTAAAGCAGCTGATTAATTGAAATAAATAACAAAAGAGTGTAAAGGCTGTGCTCGTTCTTGTTTATTTCTCTTTCGTGACGAGCTCAATGATCGGAGATTGCAAATGGAAAATGAAAACCAGAGATAGCAGCACACACCAACCACTATGGGACGCGTTTCGTCTTTAATTAGAAGATTTTTCAACCATATTAGGTTTGATGGCATCAAGGGCCGTGCGCTGGTATGATAAAATTACCACATTAACCACACACGGCAACCCTGTCTATTAGCTGTACCTTTTCCCAATGCATGTGTTTTTGTGTAATGGCAGACTTTTTTTCTGTGTCAATTACACTACTTCCGTGGTACACATGATTCTGTACATCTGTTGGAAGTTGTATTGATGACTTCGAACGCAAATTTTTACTGAAAAGTACGCAAACAGACCTAATGTTAGTGGTTCAAACAGTTAAAAAGCTTTCAGTAAAGATGCAACTCCCACCCTTAAGAGCCCTTATTGTGAAACGACAAATAACTGATGGCATTGCGTTAAGAACATAAAAACCAACATTAACCAAAAATTTTTGGTTAAGATTTTCGATATGGCTGCGTTAAATATCGTAAACCTTTTTTTTACCACTGTATTTAAATAAAAAAGGGTCTACTCCTTTTCGTGGCTAAAACTAATAACCTACCTGATCATAATGTATTCCATTAGCATCCAGTTTTCCTATTTCATAACGATTTAATACATCTTTACATGATTGATCTGAGCATTTGTTAAGCATGACCAGCAGATCGCGTTTTACACCTCGTAAACCTTGAAAGAAAAATAGGACAATTATTATCAAAAAATTTTTTTATCATGCTTTTCCCATTACTTACCATCACTTAATTGAGAAGCATATACCCTCAAGTCATTGGTGATTGATTTCATTTGTTGCAATTTCTCCTTAAGACTGGGCAATTTCTTTAAGAACTCCATGAGACGGCTAACAGAGACAGCCTTGGATTTTTGTTCCAAATTGGATATAATAAAATCGGAGGTGGCTAAGATAAAAGAAAGATAAAATATTAACTACGCCGCAATGAATTCAAAACTTTTATAGGTTTTTATTTATTTTTATCGATACTGTCGACCAAGTTTTTGGTTATAAAACAATTTTTCTTTATACAATATCCGGCTGCAGACCTTTGTTCTCTGTTTCTTCTTATATATAAAATTCAATTTGTGTTTGTTTGTTTGTTCCGTATAGACTCAAAACGGCTGAACCGATTACCTTGAAAATTTCACAGTTTATGTAGGTTGGTCTGGAAGGAAACGTAGGCTATATGATTTTTTGATATCGGGAGGGAGTGGACCCTCCCCCTTACCCCAAAAGAACTACCAAAAACTAAAAGTGGACCGATCGGGACAATATGGGATTCAAATGAAAGGTATTCAAGAGTAGATTACGAATTTCATAATAAAAGTTGGGTCCAAGTACCTAGGGGGCCGCCCCAGCCCCAAAACCCCTTAAAATAGGTTTATTTGACGATCATAACAATATGGGACTCAAATGGAAGGTATTCGGGAGTAGATTACGAATATGGTCAGGAAATAGGAATAGGCTTTATAATTTATTGATAACGGAAAGGGGGCGTACCCTCCACCGTTACCTCAAAAAACACCACCCAAAATCAAAAGTGGACCGATAATGACAATATGGGTATCAAATGAAAAGTATGCGAGAGTAGATAACGAATCTGGCATGCAAATTCATGTCGAAGCATAGGGGGTCACCCCACTCCTACAAAAACGCCAAAATTGGGAACCCGGTTTGTTTGTTCCATTTAGACTGAAAAACGGCAGAACCGATTTTCTCGAAATTTTCGCATATTGTGTAGGTTGTTCTTGAAGGAAACATAGGCTATATAATTTTTCGGTATCAGAAGGGGGACGGACCCTCCCCCTTAGGAGAAAAATACTACCTAAAATTAAAAGTGAGCCGATCAGGACAATATAGGTATCAAATGAAAGGTTTAGGAGAGTAGAATACGAAAATGGTATTACAATTTGAGTCTTTGTACCCATCGGGCTGCCCCAGCTCCAAAACTCCCCCAAACAGACATTTCGGACGTTCATTTCAATATGGGGCTCAAATGAAAGGTATTCGGGAGTAGATTTCGAATCTGGCATACAAAATCAGATCGAAGTATAGGGGGTCACGCCATTAGACCCATTATGACTTGGCTGAACCGATTTTCTTAAAATTTTCATAGATTGTGTACGTTTGTCTGGAAGGAAACATAGACTATATAATTTTTAGATATAGGGTTTTTGTTTTTCTATTTGTTATAGAAACAGAGAACCCTATGGTCTGCAGCCGGACAATATACGAGTGTATGAATTATTTATCTGTCATTCGTTCAATTTATGTCTTTGTTTATACAATTTCATCTCCAACTTACTCTGCAGTATAATCTGCAACTGATCCGATAGCTGTTTGTAGTTGTTAACCAATACATATTCCAATTGTTCTGATGTTACTGTCAAAAACTTTTGTGTATCATTGCTTCCAGCACGAACAGCTTCTGTGCCATCATCTATGCCATATTGCATGTAGCTGTTGGTGGCAAAGGCTACAATTACACCAAATCTGAAAAGAAGAATTTTACAAACAAAAATAAATAATATATACAAACAAGTAAAAGCGTGATAAGCGGGTCGAATCTTATATACCCTCCACCATAGATCGTATTTGTCGAGTCCTTTTCCCGATATCTCTTTTTAGGCAAACAAAGGATAAAAAAAAGAATTGCCATAATATTGGAGCTATATCAAGTTATGGTCCGATTCGGCCCTTAATTGAATTGCATGTTGGAGACGATAGTAGAAGTCATTGTGTAAAATTTCAAACAATGCGAGTAAGGACTGAGCCCTCTGGAGGCTCAAGAAGCAAAATAGAGAGATCGGTTTATATGGGAGCTGTATCAAGCCATGGACCGATTCGGATCATATTTGACACGTATGTTGAAGGTCATGGGAGAATCCGTTGAACAAAATTTCAGCCAAATCGGATAAGAATTGCGCCCTCTGGAGGCTCAAGAAGTCAAGATCCCAGATCGGTTTATATGGCAGCTATATCAGGTTATGGAGCGATATGAACCATATTTGGCATAGTTGTTAGAATTTATAACAAAACAAGTCATGCGAAATTTCAGCCAAATCGGATAAGAATTGAGAAGACTCAAGATCGGTTTATATGGCATCTATATCAGGTTATAGATCAATTTTATCCATACTAAGCATATTTATTGGAAGTCATAACTCAACACGTCGTGCAAAATTTCAACCCAATCGGATAGGAATTGCGCCTTCTAGACGCTCAAGACGTCAAGACCCCATTTCCACCATACCGATTTCCACCATACTCAACACAGTTTTTGGAAGTCATAATAAAACTCTTCATGCAAAATTTCAGCCAAATCGAATAAGAATTGTGCCCTCTAGGGGCTCAAGACACTTTGCATTTAGAATTCGTCTGAAGCGGACGCTTCGGGATTCGATGCTTAGTCATCGTTATACACAGTACAGTTATAACTGTACATTGGTTTTAATTCTGTATTTTTAATACACGTGTTTTAATTTACAGTTGGTGGGGACACCAACTTCGGAAGTACAACCTGGCATATAGAGTCGTACTCTGCCATTTCGATTAAAGTCCAAAAAAAAGGGGCTCAAGAAGTCAAGATCCAAGATTAGCGTGCTTTCGACGGACGGACGGACAGACAGATGGACATGGCTAGATTGATTTAAAATGTCATGACGATCAGGAATATATTTACTTTATGGGGTCTAAGACGAATATTTCGAGGAGTTACAAACAGAATGACGAAATTAGTATACCCCCATCCTATGATGGAGGGTATAAAATTAGGCACATACAGTTGTTAAATTTTGATTTTTTCTTTATTTAATTTGTATTTTTTTATTCTACAGTATGTAGTTCCTTAAAGTGCATTGACTACGCATGTTTTTTCCTTATCTTGATAAGAAAAAAATCATCTTTAGCAAGAACTTTCTATTAGGTAAACGATTGATAAGATTGCCCTTAACCTTTGTGTATTTCACACTTAATTTCACACATCTTGAAAAAAAAAAACTTCATACCTTCATGTGGAAAAACAAATATCTTCAAGAGTCTCTTTTATCATATCATTTAAGTAAACGGTCTAAGCAAATAAGTTATAAATTACCACAGCGCTATTCAATTGTTATTTTACATGAAATAGTTAAAGTTCATTAACGAACTGTGTTTTGGGTTTCTCTCAAGTAGACAGATGGCATGAATGAGTTCTACCCGAAAGAGAGAAAGAGAGAGAGAGAAGGCTGAAAAACTGTTCTCAAACAAAGTTGGTATGTCTTTTTAATGTAGATGGAGCCAAAGTTGAACAACAAAATTAGCTTCAAAGTACATAGATTTAATTTAATAGCCATGTAGCGTAAATAAAGGAACCGGAATTATAAAGAACCCGCGGGTCCACATTGTAATATGGTTCACCCATAATGCCCTACTCTACTCCTAAAAGTCATTCATTTAATTGCATATAGTCCTAAGTCTCAAGACCGGGTTTTAGTACTACAAGTCATCAAAGACTAGATGCAAAATTTGAAATCTACTGCCTAAAACCTTTGCTACTATCACTTTTATACCGACTATCTATTTTTTACACCCTCCACCACAGGATGGTGGTATACTAATTTCGTCATTCTGTTTGTAACTCTCCAAAATATTCGTCTTAGACCCCATCAAGTATATATATTCTTGATCGTTATGACATTTTATGTCGATCTAGCTATGTCCGTCCGTCCGTCTGTCTGTCGAAAGCACACTAACTTTCGAAGGAGTAAAGCTACCTGCTTGAAATTTTCCACAAATACTTCTTATTAGTGTATGTCGGTTGGCATTGTAAATTGGCCATATCGGTTCAGCTTGCATAATAGGTATTTACCTTTTTTACTTGGGAAAATATGTAATTTCAGATATTCTTGCAAATTTATAATATTTTAAAAATGCCCTTTATCCTATTTACATTCTTGCAAAAACCTTACAAAAGCCAAAAATTTCACAAGTGTTGACACACTTTTAACGCTCTCTGTATACAGGTACAGGTGTTGTAGCCACATATTACGTTCGTTGGCAACCCTATTAATTTCTAGTTTCAGCTTAGATTTTTTCAAGTTAATAGAACTTACGATATGTGACGTAACGTAACGTATTGCACTGTAAAGAGTTTTAATTATTGTATTCCAAATGTTACTCCTTTTTTATTCATCTCTTTAACATCCTAAATACCATTCTATTCCATAAACAAAACAAAATCTAATTTAGCCACACATCACCAAATCATTTCTGCATAAGTTCTATATAAAGAACATTTACATCGTTCCCCTTCTTAGTTGCAGGAAAAATCTTTAAATCAAACTACAAATACCCCATAGAAAATGAAGGAGAACAAACATGCTTGGGCAAGCAGCAGTTATTATACTTACAATATACCCGTCGCCAGTATTATTAGCAGGAAACCCAGAAACACTCTTCGACAGGTATCATGTTTCTTATCAAATGGTTCAGAGCGGCCACCACAGGCACCAGCACAACGGCAGCAACAAAAGCATAAACTGGAAAAAAGTAAAGAAGAAGCAAATACATTTCAATATAAATTATTCGAAAGTATAAATACATCCAGGCAGGGTTACTACACTTACCCTATAATTGGCATGGATGCCACCAATATAGCTACCAACAGCACTATCAACAATATGGGCCAATAATGTAAGACCAAATCACCCCATTCGTTGCGTTCCGCCTTGGGGCCCTTTTGTACGTTGCCATCTTTAAATTCAAAATATCCTGGAATAACCAAAGGGAAAAAAACCAAGGTTTTCATGTTAGTTCACTTCTATTTTTGGCTTTGGGTTTGATTGATTGCGTTTAGCTTTGGCTTTTCGTACTCACCATCTGGCAGAGGATCATCACCTCCTATTAACCACCACATTACTTTGTGACTAATTTCGTACAGAGGCTTCATGCCTCTGGCATTGTAGGTTGTTTTACTGTGATATGTTACATTCTTGGACCATTCTGTGTATTTGGTTGGCATCAGCTTCAACTCCGTGCTCAATTCGAAGGCTGTTGTGGTCGTAGCATACATGGTGGTGCCCAAAATAAGAAATGAGATTACCATCATATTGGGCATATTGCACAGCGATTGTGGTCGAGACGAGATTATTCTACGGCACAAGAAGCCGCCGTTGTTGCTCATACTCCTTCTTTCACCTGCCATGTTATTTCTTTTCCTAGCTGGCGTGTGGTTGGCGGTGGTGCGTGCGTGTATTGTGTTAATCTTATGTCCTAATGGCCGCTTGTCTTGTTCTTTGCCAGACTTCCAGATAAAAATTTATGATGAAGGAATGTTTTGAGAAATGAGAGGTTTTTGCCTTTATTTCATTGAGTTCAAATCATTTGGCCAACATCATATGGGAACCCTAAACGATTTCTTTCGCATGAAATCAACGTTTTAGAAAAACAAAGGGATGTTTGGGGGAGAAGTTGAAAGTTTGTTATCTGTAAGAAAACAAAAAAAAAAGCAAAATTGTTAGTTGCTTATTAGGAGAAAAGATTTCATGATGAAAGAGATGCCAGCCAGTAGTTTGTACTCAAATCTCTTATTATAAGCCGCGTGTTTCTTTATCCTAGCCTCATTATCATATAACCCTCGTTGGTTTCCTTAACATATGGAGCAATTGAGTTCATTTTCATTGCCATACATGGAGGTTGCCATAGTTCCATATTAACTAAGACAACATTTGCAATAAATAAACAATATATTATAAACATATAAGTAACTACAAATACAAATAACAACATATAATATTAGCTAACGCTCCATCCATCTACATACATAAATGTAATTTAGGTAGTATGAGTCTGCTAACCCAAAGCACAGTGATTGGTCGAATGACCGCAAAGAAAAACTTAAAATCAATAAAATATGTACAAAAATTTTGTCGACATTTTTCTATAGAAAATTTTGTCAAAATTTTTTCTATAAAAATTTTATCAAAAATTTTTTTTAGCAAATGTTGCCAAAATTTTTCTATAGAAAATTTCGTCAAAGTTTTTTCTATAGAAAATTTTGTCAAAATGTTTTCTATAGAAAATTTGTTAAAATTTTTTCTATAGAAAATTTTGTCAAAATTTTTTCTATAGAAAATTTTGTCAAAATTTTTTCTATAGAAATATTTGTCAAAATTTTTTCTATGGAAAATTTTGTCAAAATTTTTTCTATAGAAAATTTTGTAAAAAATTTTTTCAATAAAAAAATTTTGTCAAAATTTTTTCTATAGAAAATTTTGTCAAAATTTTTTCTATAGAAAATTTTGTCAAAATTTTTTCTATAGAAATATTTGTCAAAATTTTTTCTATGGAAAATTTTGTCAACATTTTTTCTATAGAAAATTTTGTAAAAATATTTTTCAATAAAAAAATTTTGTCAAAATTATTTCTACAGAAAATGTTGTCAACATTTTTTCCTATAGAATTTCTTTTAAATTGTTTTTTATAGACATTTTTATTTGTAAATAGGTTTTTCCGTAGAAAATTTGGTCAACACTTTTTCTCTGTATAGAATTTTGAAAAAATTTTATATTGGGTTGCCCAAAAAGTAATTGCGGATTTTTCATATAGTCGGCGTTGACAAATTTTTTCAACGGCTTGTGACTCTGCAACTGCATTCTTTCTTCTGTCAGTTATCAGCTGTTACTTTTAGCTTGCTTTAGAAAAAAAGTGTAAAAAAGTATATTTGATTAAAGTTCATTCTAAGTTTTATTAAAAATGCATTTACTTTCTTTTAAAAAATCCGCAATTACTTTTTGGGCAACCCAATATCTAAAGAAAATTTTGTAAAATTATTTCTTTTTTTTCTCTTTCGAGACGAGCTCAATGATCGGAGATGCAAATGGAAAAGGAAAGCCAAAGATAGCAACACACACCAACCATTATGGGACACGTTTCGTCTTTGGTTAGACGACTTTTCAATGGCTTCAAGGGCCGCGCGTTGATATGTTGTATTTGAATCAAACAGATGCACAAAAAAAATATAAAGAAAATATTGTCAAAATTTTTCCTGTAGAAATGTTTTGTCACAATTTTTAAACTTTTTTCACGAAATATGAATTCGCAATAATTTAAGGATCTTCGCTCTCTTTCTTCTCTTTTTTATACCCTCCACCATAAGATGGGGGGTATACTAATTTCGTCATTCTGATTGTAACTACTCGAAATATTCGTCTGAGACCCTATAAAGTATATATATTCTTGATCGTCGTGAAATTTTATGTCGATCTAGCCATGTCCGTCCGTCTGTCTGTCGAAAGCACGCTAACTTCCGAAGGCGTAAAGCTAGCCGCTTGAAATTTTGCACAAATACTTCTTATTAGTGTAGGTCGGTTGGTATTGTAAATGGGCCATATCGGTCCATATTTTGATATAGCTGCCATAAAAACCGATCATGGGTCTTGACTTCTTGAGCCTCTATAGTGCGCAATTCCTATCCGATTGGGATGAAAATTTGCACGACGTGTTTTGTTATGATATCCAACAACTGTGCTAAGTATAGTTCAAATCGGTCCATAACCTGATATAGCTGCCATATAAACCGATCTTGGGTCTTGACTTCTTGAGCCTCTAGAGGGCGCAATTCTTATCCAATTTGAATAAATTTTGGCACGTAGTATTTTGTTATGATATCCAACAACTGTGCCAAATATGGTTCAAATCGGTTCATAACCTGATATAGCTGTCATATAAACCGATCTGGGATCTTGACTTCTTGAGCCTCTAGAGGTCGCAATTATTATCCGATTTGACTGAAATTTTGTACGACGGATTCTCTCATGACCATAAACATACGTGTTTATTATGGTCTGAATCGGTCTACAGCCCGATACAGCTCCCATATAAATCGATCTCTCTATTTTACTTCTTAAGCCCACAAAAGGCGCAATTCTTATTCGAGTTGGCTGACATTTTACACAGGTCTCCAACATAAATATAATTTAATTGTGGTCCAAACCGGACCATATCTTAATATCGCTCTAATAGCAGAGCAAATATTTTCTTATATCCTTTTTTTTTCCTAAGAAGAGATGCCGGGAAAAGAACTCGACAAATGCGATCCATGGTGGAGGGTATATAAGATTCGGCCCGGCCGAACTTAGCACGCTTTTACTTGTTGTCTCTGTTTCTACCTCTATCTCTTTCTCCCTCTATTTCTCTTACTCTCTTTCTATTTCTCCCTCTCTCTCTCTTCCTCCCTCTGTGTTTCTCCCCCTCTTTCTCTCTCTGCCTCACTCTTTTTTTCTCTTTACCCCTGTCCTTCTCTCTCTTTCTCACACTCTCTCTTGATGACTCTCTTTCTCTCCCTCTAGCTCTCTCTACCCCTCTTCCTTTCCCTTTATCTTTTTTTCTCTCTCCCTCTAGAGAGGTACTTTCACTCTCTCTTTCTCACACTCTCTCTAGATCACCCTAATTTCTCTCACTATTTTCTCTTACTCTCTCTTTTCTTTTTCTCTCTTTTCTTTTTCTCTCTTTTCTTTTTCTCTCTTTTCTCTTTCTCTCCCTCTTAAATCTATCTCTCTCTCTCCTTTCTCTCTCTCTCCTTTCTCTCTCTCATTTCTCTTTGTCTCACCCTTATTCTCTCATTTCCGTCCCCTTTCTCTCTGTCACATTTACCCTCCCTTCCTCTTTCTCTTTGTGACATTTCCTCACCCTTTCTCTTTCTATCTTTCTCATATCCTCCTCCCATTCCTACCTCTTTTTCTCTCTCTCATTTCCCCTTCATAGCCCCCTTCTCTTACACTTTCTTTTTTTCTTTCACTCTCTTCTCGACTTTTCCTCTCTTCCTTTCTTTCACTTTCTGTGTTTCCTTCCTCCCTTTCCTCTTTTCTTTTTATTTCTGAATCTTTCCTTTCCTCTCCCACTTTCCCTCTTTCTCACCGTCTTTCTCTCTTCCTCTAAGGGTACTCTGTGTTTCTGTCCATTGGAAATCCGTCCCCCTCTTTAATTTGCCTGCGTTTTTTTTAAATATGGATCTTCTACCTTTTATTTTCAAAACATCTACTTTAACCATGTCGTCCTTTGTGATTTCGCACCACTGTTCCACCGCCTTCATATGTTAAGAAACGCAAGCTGTAAACAAGTTTGCTTGTAAGTAATAGTGTGCAGTTTTTGTTTACAATTTTTGATTTCAAATAAATTGCCGTTTCGTTTTTTCGCATCGCATGAGTGCAACACATTACACATCGTCATCGGCACCGTCCGTTGCCGTTGCTGTTGTTGCCGTGCCACATTCAATACCAGTTCCCCAGTATTATAAACACGCTACAACAATTTGCCATCACTTATAAGGATTTTTATGGTTTTGGAGGGGCCAAGTATCCTTTTCGGTGAGTGATGTGTTGGGTTGCCTAGGGTGGCCGTTTCGTAGTGACATAGTTACAATGGGCTATGGGTACTACGTCGTCATCGATGATGGTGATGTTGATGACGATGATAGCAAAGTCCTCTTTACACATGTTTAATGGCACACTCTTGTGATTTATCGAACTGGTTGCATGTGTGTGTGAGTAATTTAGGTGATAGTGTCTGTTGCCGATGCGACTAGGAGAACAAAAAAAAAATTGCCTTCATCCATATTAAAAAAAAAGGTGATTGACCTAGACTGCGACACCTTTTAATCTTTTCAAGTTATCACGTGTCGCGTGACAAATTAAACCATAGAGACTTTAAGGATGTCATAAAAACAAAAACAGGAAATCGATAGTTCTGGGTTATGAACTACACCCTCTTGTGAGACATTTACAAAAGTGTTATAGGAATTCGGTCAAACCAATTAACGAGAAGAATTTATTGCACTGACATTTCTCCCACCCCAACCCCCAAAATATTCCTAAATCTGGCATATTTACCGACCATGGTAAATATGGGATTCAAATGAAAGGTATTTGCGAGTAGAATACGAATCTAACATCCAAATGTAGGACCAATTTGGGGTTTAAATAAATGGTATTTGAGAGAGGAGCACGATGCTGACATTTTTTCAGGGCCAAGTGTCTGGAGCACCACCTCACCCCCGAAAACACTCCTATATCGGACATCATGAGCATATTGGGCTGAAATAAAGTCTATTAAGAATGGAGTTAATCTAACATTCAATCTTAAATGACATTAAACCCTCACAGTAAAATTCGTAGTCCAATTAAGATCAAATGGGATTCAGATAAAAACACTTACTGTTAGTCAAGCGATATACATGTACAAGGATAATTTTGTTCCATATAAAGTAAAAGAAGGCGCAACATAGCGGGCCAGGTTCGGCTAGTCTTACATATAAAATTCAATTTGTGTTTGTTCGTCGGTTTTTTTCGTATAGGCTTAAAAACGGCTGAACCGATTACCTTAAAATTTTCACAGATTGTGTAAGTCGGTATGGAAGGAAATATAGGCTGTATAATTTTTTGATATCAGGAGGGGGACGGACCCTCCCCCTTACCCCAAAACTACTACCCAAAAATAAAAGTGGACCGATAGGGACAATATGGGATTCAAATGAAAGGTATTCAAGAGTAGATTACGAATTTCATAAAAAAATGTTGGGTCCAAGTACCTGTGGGGCCGCCCCAGCCCCAAAACCCCTTAAAATAGGTTTATTTGACAATCATGACAATATGGGACTCAAATGAAAGGTATTCGGGAGTAGATTACGAATATGGTCAATAAGTAGGAATAGAGGCTTTATAATTTATTGAGAATGGAAAGGGGGTGGACCCTCCACCGTTACCCCAAAAACACCAGACAAAATCAAAAGTGGACCGATAAGGACAATATGGGTATCAAATGAAAAGTATGCGGTAGTAGATAACGAATCTGGCATACAAATTCATGTCGAAATATAGGGGGTCACCCCACCCCCACAAAAACGCCCAAAATGGGGACATTAGCCAATCACGGATATATGGGACTCGGTTTGTTTGTTCCATATAGACTAAGAAACGGCAGAACCGATTTTCTCGAAATTTTCGCATATTGTGTAGATTGGTCTGAAAGGAAACATAGGCTATATAATTTTTCGATATCGGAAGGCGGGCGGACGCTCCCCCTTATGCCAAAAACGCCACCTATATCCGAAAGTGATCCGATGGGCACAAAAGGCTATCAAATGAAAGGTATACGAATATGGTATTAAAATTTGGGTCCAAGTACCCACGTATCCTAAAGATACGTTAAAATTGTTATTTGACCCATTATGACAACATGGGACTCAAATGAAAGGTATTTGAGAGTAGAAAACGAATTTGATATTCAGTTTTGGAGCCAAATGTTTTGGGGTACGCCGTAAAGCACCCCCTAAACTGAACTTCATTTCCTTTGGGAATAAAGAACGAATTTGATATATATTTTCAGTGCAAAGTGCTGGTGGCCGCCCCAGCCCACCTAATGAGGTTCCATCCCTCTCCTAATGAGAACATTACCCTAAGGAAGAACATTACCACCAGGAACCGAGTAGGGGCAAATTCTCGCAAATTAATGAGTCCTTTCCGATTCGAGGTTTAAACTCAATGATAAGGGAACTTTTTTATAGCCGAGTCCGAACGGCGTTCCGCAGTGCAACACGTCTTTGGGGAAATTTTTTTAAATTACCATGCATGGCATTGTACCTCGCATATGTCGCCAACATTAAGAGAGGATAAACATAGCTTTGTCCGATGTTCTAGCCAGGATTCGAACGCGTTCAGCGTTCAGCGTCATAGGCATGAAGGGCGAAATGTCCCCATCCTAAAAGGATATTAGAGAGTTAAAGAAGCCCCAGCGGAGCGGGCCTGGTTCGGCTAGTTTTCTATAAAATAAAATTAAAAGAATACAAAAATAAGAGAAAAAATTTAAATTAAAATAAAACTGAAATAAAATAAACAAAAAATAGGTCATATTTCAAGATTCTAAACTTGACAATAAATATCACAGGAAGTATTGGCAAAATCAATCTTCGCTTTTAGATACCTATACATACACACATGTGATTAATTAAACATCAACGAAAAAAAACAATGCAAATTGTCCATTGATGGGGGCATATGTCACTCATATGTGCAATATGAGCGCGCAACCATTCATTTTCCTTTGTATGTAGATCAAAAAAACTTAAAAACACTCACGTATAAATGTTTATTATTCTAAAAAAATATATATATTACAGTCAGACATTTTTAATGTTTGTTTAAATCATTCATGAAGCGTCATTTGTTGTTTTTTTTTCTAAAATAAAAAACACTTTTCAAATAATGACTGCTAAACTCATTAAAGTGATAGGTACACCGTCATTTTTACAACGCCAAACACCATCAAGTGGCAAATAATTATTTGTCTTGTGCAACTCTCGTGTGTAGTTTCTAAGGGGAAAACTAAAACCACAACGACATTCTTGAGTACCACCATCACCACACCAACACAGTCAAAGTGAATTTAAATAAAAACACACACACACAAATACTCTTCCTAATTAGAATTATTAATGGGGAAAATTTTTATCAGTACTCCCCAATGCGCTGATTTGTTATCTTTTTATCTCTCCACTTCAGAAAACAAACAGTCGTAAAACGCACGCCACACTCCATTTCGGTTAGAAGGGTATTTTTACGATATTGCGATATTTAATTGCAATTAAAAATGTGTTTTATGTACTTTTAATGTCAAATAAATAAATAAATAATGAATAAGGTGTGAATGATGACTAATGACGGCAATCATTAAATAAATACAAAACAAGTAAAAGCGTGCTAAGTTCGGCCAGGCCGAATCTTATATACCCTCCACCATGGATCGCATTTGTCGAGTTCTTTTCCCGGCATCTCTTCTTAGGCAAAAAAAGATAAAAGAAAAAATTTGCCCTGCTATTAGAGCGATATCAAGATATGGTCCGGTGCGGACCACAATTAAATTATATGTTGGAGACCTGTGTAAAATGCTATAGACCGATTCACACCATAACAAACAAGTGTGTTGATGGTCATGAAAGGATCCGTCGTACAAAATTTCAGGCAAATCGGATAATAATTCCGACCTCTAGAGGCTCAAGAAGTCAAGATCTGTAATGTGTCAAGGTAACAAAAAAAAAATTTGAGATCATGGTCTTCTCTGGTCAATATAAGCCTTCTGTTAGCCTGAAGTCGGGGGATCGTACCGGTCGAAGTCTAGGTTCGCTCTGGCCATCTAAACTAAGCTATATCAACACCCCAAAATCCTAAGTCAGAGTCTGGAACGGAACGCACGTGCTCGGCAAGCTAGCCTGTTCGGGAGATATGGGCGGGGATCTTGTTCCATTTCATGACTAAACCCATTACAAAAAAAATTCACGTGCGATTTAAATGCCCTTAAAACTCCATTTATTTCCTTCCTGTGACACTATCCAGAGCATAGGTGTCAAGCTCTGGGCCTCTCTACCCACCCATCCTTACTGGTTTTTCAAAACGTTTTTCCAAAATTTTAGAAAAACCCCTAAAACAAGCCTTTACCTTAGATACCTGGTTCACATTAGAAAAAAATTATTCCATTTTTAGTTATTTTTATTACAACCAAAAATTCAAAATGTCTAGGAAACCATTTTCTTTTTTTTTTTTTTTTTTTTTTTTTTTTTTTTTTTTTTTTAGGTTATATATACAAAAAAAAAAAAACAACAAAGATTAGATTTAAAGGGGCGGAGCCATACTACTTAAATATATGTGTAATTTAAATTGAATTAAATTTAAAAATGGAGAATTCAGACCATAAAGAGATTTCAAAGGGGGTGGGGGGGAGTCTGATACAACTATTTAATCAGAATGGCCCCCTTTAGAAATTCCTTTATACATATACTACGCAAAATACTTAACTTTTATCATGTATCAAAAAAAAAATTAACAATAGAAAAAAAAAAGGACTGTTTTGCTTGCTTTTGTCTAAAGACTTACGGTTTCACTTTTGTTTTTGCAACTGCTGACGATCTTCCAACGATGCATGAAGGCCTCCTTGCGGTGTTCGAAGTCTGGTCACACAAAAATTATAATGGCTGGATAATATGGTTTAGATAAGGGGGTTATGATACATGTTAAGAGTTAGTAATTTCCTTCTCTTATTTTACAAAAAAATGATTTTTAGGGATTTTAGAAGTTATCTTAAAGGTATTGTAGGTTAGGTTATAGATAGTATAATTAATAAAAAAAAATAGAAAAAATAAAAAAAATCAAGTTAGGTTAGGTAATATTACGGAAATTTAAAGTTAAATTAATATTTAAGGGTTTTTTTTTTTTTTTTCTTATAAATTTGGGTTTAAAGGAAGTATAGTTGTAGGTATTTTTAGGTATTAATTAGTTCAATTGCTGCGACCTTCATTAATTTGCAAATCCTATTTATGTTATGCCAGCTTTCACTTGTTACATACGCTGCGGAAATCAAAATCGGCATATGTGGCCCGTCAATAAAAGGGGAACCCGTCTCTCGAGTAACCCAAAAGCCCACGTGCCTGGCTTTATGGGTTTCACAGGCCTATACTCGAGAGAGGTTATGTATGACCAGTATGCCCTAAAAAAAAACCAATTACGGAATTAGATCCTGGGCAAATCCACATAAAAAAAATCTATCCAAAATTACCTGGGTATTTTAAATTCAGGAATTTAATAAAAATCAAAAATTCGTTTGTTCCAATTTAGACAGAATTTCATTCAAATTGAAACAAAAAAAAAATACGGAAGTAAAAAGGTGTCTTTGCACACAAACAACTTCGCTTAATCGTTCACACGATTTAAATTTGGCCGTATATATAAAAAAAACACTGTACCCTTTAAGGTCTTTCCTTTTTTTTTTCTGAGTCTCACTTTTTTCGCTTTGATGTCTTGTTGCGGAGGATTACAAATTAAAAAGAACTTGTCTTTCACATTTCGACTATCACCAAGGCTCGATGTGAAGACAGAATCAAAAAAAAAAAAAAAATTCTTTAAACAAGAAGATAGAAAAAGATAACTGGTTATTTCGCATTCGTCTCAAGAGCCCAAGAATGAAAACTATTGCTTAGAGCAATAAAAAGAAAAGAGAGCAAAAAAAAAAAATTATCATCACCAAAAGCTCTAGCCATCCATCAATCATTGCCCAATCATAGATCGCTTTTGTTGTAAATACCAACTCGAAAGTAAATAGAAACAGACTGGAAAAGAGAGCCACTAACGTCATCCTCTTGTCATTTCCATAGCATCGACAGTCCTCGTGCTTAATCATAGATTGCTGTTGTTATAAACAGAATATCAGATAGACTAAAAAAAAACATCATACGGACTGTACAAACCCAATTAATGTGTCAAGGCCAGTGATGGCAAATTAAATCATTCGTATAAAAATAATTATTCTGTGAACAATGATGATAAAAAAAATATGTACCATTACAACACAGATTTTGTTCCGATTGATGATAAAGAGAGAACAAAAGCTGAAGTCAAGCCTTAATATCTTTAGCATGGAATTTTCCCAAAGGTCTTCCTGACATATCCTCAAGATCATAATAACAAGATCCATGCTTCGCTGAAACTCTAGCCTTCTCAAATTGATTTGCAAGTTTGCTATTAAAATGGTCTGCAGCCTTCGACTGCGCAAAATTTCTTCGAAAAACGATTTGACCTATATCAAAGTTAACAGCTCGTGATCTCAAGTTATAAGTTTTAACATTTCTCTCATATGCCTTCCTAATATTGTCTTGTACCTTTTTCCTTATCAAATCCGTCTTCTCATCAGGTTTTAAGTCAGCTGTATGGTCATCTAAAAGATTTAATTGGCGAAGGAGGCTATACGATTTTCCATTGGTCATCATGTTCTGGCCAAATACTGTAAAATAGGGAGAGAATCCAGTGCTAGTATGAATGGAGCTTCTCAGAGCACAACTAATAGAGGACAATTTCACATCCCAGTCCCTCTGACTGGGGTTGACGTAGGCACGTATTGCCGCCAAGACTGACCTATTGACTCTCTCACTAGCGTTTGCTTGCGGAGAGTAAATGGCTGTCAAGTTATGAGACACTCCATAGCTATCTAGAAATGATCTAAACAAATTCGATTTAAACTGCACCCCATTATCCGTCGTTATGCATTCTGGAACCCCAAAAATATGAAAAATGCGTTTCTCTAGGAATTCAACGATGACATTAGCAGTAAACTTTCTAATGGGTTCCAAAAAGTGAAACTTGGACAAATGATCCAGAACGACGATTATACCAATAAGCCCTGTCGATGATCTTGGGTACGGACCCAACAAGTCTAGATACAACTTTTGGAATACTCTAGTGGAAATGTTCTGCTGACCCATCGGTGGTCTCAAAATCCTGTTGGTAGACTTAGTCTGCTTGCACACTTCGCATGCCGAAACATACTCGGAAATCTGTTTCGCCATCTTAGGCCAGAAAAAGAAAGTTTTCAAACGCCCTAGGGTCTTACCCAACCCTCCATGTGCCGAAAGCGGGTGGTCGTGTGCTCGCTCGATGAGATCATGAGTTAAAGACTGTGGAACCCAAAGTTTCCAAGATAGTTGTTCCTGCACGGCATCACCTGTGGCATGTTCTACCCTCTTATAAATGAACCCATCTTGTATCCTAATATCAGGAAGGTGCTTAATGTTAGAACTTAATCTCTCCTGAAGGTCCAAGTAATCGGGAGACTTGAACTCCTCTGATCCTAAATCAATCTCGACCGAACTATCTAATTCCTCTATAAACAATCCGTCAATAGCTAAATGGCCTATCTCATCATTATTTTCCGAATACATGCGGGATAAGGAATCTGGCACAACGTTTTGGCTGCCCTTTCGGTGTCTTATGGTGAAATTGAAACCTTGCAGTTTCAACGCCCATCGTGCAAGACGTCCATGCAAGTCTGTCTGGCCCATCAGCCATTTTAACGAGGCATGATCCGTTATGACCTCGAATTGGTGGCCCTCCACATAAGCACGAAACTTTTTGATGGCCATGACGGCCGCCAAACATTCTTGCTCAGAAACAGAATAATTCCTCTGCGGTGTCGTCATCTTATGGCTCATGTAAGCAATAGGGACCTCCTCACCATCGTCATCCCTCTGAGCCAAAACCGCCCCAATACCATATTGACTCGCATCACACTGTATTGAAAATGGCCTAGCAAAATCCGGGTTGTGTAACACCGGAGCCGAACAGAGAATCTCCTTCAAATTAGTAAAAGCTTGAACTGCCTCCTCAGACCATAAAAATTTCTTGCCCTTTTGAAGCATATCGGTAATTGGTGAACTAATCGAAGCGAAATCACGAACAAATCGTCTATACCAACCACAAACGCCTAAAAATCTCCTTAGCTGACGAACGGATGTTGGCAAGGGAAAATCTCGAATGGCTTGCACCTTCTCCGGATCAGTCTTAATAGTACCATAACCAATTATATGTCCCAAATACTTCACATGTCTAAGCATGAACCGACTTTTCTCCACATTAATTGTCAAGTTTGCCTTTCTCATGCATAAAGCTATCTCTTGCAGTAGTAGAATGTGCTCCTCAAATGTCTCAGTAATTAGAAGCAAATCATCTAAATAGATGAATACTTTGGTCCTCAAATTCGCCGGAATAACTCGGTCCATGAGTCGGGACATCGTCTGTGGGGCGTTACACAAACCAAACGGCATGGTAACGAACTGGTACAATGGACGGCCGGGTACAGTGAAAGCGGTCTTCTCCTTTGACTTTTCATCTAATGGAATTTGCCAGAAGGCGTCCTTCAGGTCAAGACTCGTAATAAATCTTGCCTTTGGGAGCCTACTTAAAATTCCATCGATTAAAGGCAAAGGATAAGCGTCTTTCACCGTAACACTGTTCAACTTCCGTGCGTCCAGACACAGTCGTACCTTCCCAGGTTTGTGTACCAGCGCCACCGGCGATGACCATGGACTTTGCGACTCTTCAATCACGCCTAACTCGAGCATGCGGTCAATCTCTGAGAAAAGCATTTGTTCTACAGCGGGCGAAACCGCAAAATGCCTCTGCTTAATCGGTTTACTTTCACCAGTATCTATGGTATGGGTAACTAAAGACGTCCGTCCTAGCCCTTCCTTGCTGTATGAAGGAAATGCGCTAATTGCAGCATTAAGAACATTCTGCTGATCTTTGTCAAGGTTATGTGTATCCTCATTCATCCCAATCTCGTCTACTCCCAATGCCGAAGTCATAGACCTGTTCTCTGAAAATAAGTCATTGGCTAAACCAAATTCTCTAACAAAATCAACTCCTAAATAAACATTTTGTGTCAAATTAGGAATTATTAAAAACGTAATGTCTCTAGTTTGTCCCCGAAATGAGACTGATGTCGTTACACAACCTACAGCAAGGTGTGGTTTCCCATCCGCGGTCTGCAGTTTTATATTGAATCTATTCCAAGGATATTCGTTCTGGTCCAAGAATTGTTTCGCGTAATCGGAAGCGAAGCAAGAAGTCGTAGCTCCTGTGTCTATCAATCCTACTACTTCTTTCCGAAAAATTTTCACTGTCGCATATGGTCTTAAATCAGATTTGACCATACCAGATACAATAGCAGAACAAAATTTCCTACGACAAGACAAAACATTCCGCCAAAAGGACCTCAACCTACTCGTTGACCTTTTCATCCTCCTAACCGGAGTGGGTACTAGAATTTCCTCATGGAAGATCCTCGCTCTTGCCTCTTTGTATTCCTTGAGTCGTATATGATACGGCTTTACATGTCTGGGGAAGTCGTCATAGGTGGTTGCTACTCTCGTATCTGTATTGTCAGAAGGGTCAGTTTGACATTCTATGGATTTCAAAATTGTGTTGCTTTGGACTGAACATATCTGTTCGTCCGATTTCCATGGTAGTTTTTTGGATGTTTGTTACATTTTGAACAGTTCGGTTTATATACGTTCGGAGTTCCGCAACCGTAGCAAAACACTTTTCTGTCACCTAAGCAGTCTTCAAACTTGTGGCCTGGCTCCAAACAATTCCAACAAGTAACCTCAATTATCTCGTCGATTTCTACCGTCTCGTCCTCAATAACTTCCTCAATTTCAATTTCTGACACATTTCTACGTGGAACAAATGCTCTATTGTTTCTATACTTATTTAGTTCCTCGTTTAATATCTCGTGTTTCCTCACATATTCTCTCAAATCAGAAATAGAATGTATCGGAAAGTGTAATAGTTCCTTCCGCACTTCGGGCCTAAGGTTTCGTCTTAGTATCTCTACTAATTCGTGTTCTTCTGGAGGATATTGCAATCTATCAGAGATCTGTAGAATAGCGTCATAAAAGGAATCGAATCGCTCACCTATTTCTTGTTTCCTACACCTGATCTGTTCCTTCAAGTCAAAATCTGTCCGACGATCACGAAATTGGTTTCTCAACTCGCGACATAAGGAAACCCAATCAATGCGGTTCACAGTTCTGTGATATCGCCAGAACCAATCCGTTGCCTTTCCAGAAAAAAGTAAATCTATGTGTCGGCAAAGTGTGTCAAAGTCACCACGTAAATTCTGGACAGTAAGAGCCTGAACCCTGTAAATAAAATTATCCACAGATAATCCGGTTTCCTCTTCACCCGTAAATTTCAATCTCCAGCCAGAAATAATATTCGATACTTTATCGGTGGTCAAATCAATGAAACGATCCTGCCTGTTCTGACCCACATGTCGTCTATTAGGAGCATTTACTCCAACATCAGGATTCGCGAAACTAAGTCTCGTGTGGTTGCCTTGATTCAAACTCATGGAAGACAGTTGGTTCCTAATCGCGTCATTAATCAAATTTTGTAGAAAACTGTCACTCAGGTTCTGTTGCTCCAGTGGTCGCTGTTGACTATTAGTATTTGGAATAGGGTGTAATGAATTCAAAAACTGATCGGATGCTCTTGGAACACTACCAAAATAATTCCCAAAGCCTGGAGTCCTTGACAAATTCCTCCTAGCCGGTTTCCTGTTTGGTTTCGGAACAGTCGAAGCCGTGGCTCTAGCGTCAGGCCTACTAGAAATATTAGTGTTCCGTGGATCTGTCGGCAGAAACTCTAAATCATTAGGAGCCTGTGAAATATCTAAAAGTTGGTCCAAGGATCTAGCACCTCCTTCTATCGAATGTCTGGGTAAATTCCTATTCAAAGCTGAATCAGCCAAGTTCTTCCTAGGTGGTTTCTTCTTTTGATTAACGGTCTTAGGGATCGCCCCCAAATCAGTCCTAGCCGAAGCCTGTCTATCTGTCGTCTGATCTGCCGTACTTGACAAAATGTCATAGGGCACTAGACGGTTCGTCCTGCATAGCTTAGCACAGATAGGACATTCCTGAGTCTCGTTTAATATGCGAACAATGCATTCCTTATGAAAAACGTGTTTACACGGCGTACAAACTATCACATCGTCTAACTCAAATGGTTTATCACAAATTATACACTGTGTGGGTTTGTTATTTGACACAAGGCCGGGAATATTCTCATTGCTGTGAATGAGTGACATTGCTAAAAAAGTTTTGTTTTAAATATAATATATTACGGTGAATCGTGGTCATCTTTGGTAAAGGTTTGCTTCTAATAGAAAAAATATATAAACAGACTTTCACATCTAAGGTCCAATTTTTGCAAAGAAACAAAAAAAAATGTTTACGATCGGTCATTCGGTTTACCAATCAAAATTACTAATAGAAAAAGAAATAATCTAAAAGCCGTAAAAAAAAATTGGAACTTAGAATTCGAAAGCTGATTATGTCACAGGAAAATAAAACTTTGTGTCGTGTATACAATTACAGAAAAATGGCTAAAAATTAAAATTTAAATTGTGGACAATTCGAGCAGAATCCTTTGCTTCGCAATTGTAATTCCTATCAATTCTCCTTCTAAATTTTTGGTCATAGTACCTGAAAAGTATTCGCACCTCAGGATAAAAATTTATGCAACAGTCACTTAAACAAAAATGAATGAATATATAGAAAACTTCCAATGGATTTTGCATGACGAGACATCTGTACAAAATAATTCCTGTTGTAATTTCCCATTATTACATTCTTGATCCTATGATCAAAACTATGACAAACACTATATAACTGTTACTAAATTGATATCCAGAATGGAAAAAAAAATGTATATAGATGTTAAATACGAGGTACCCAAAAACTTAAGGTCTTGTACTTAGATGAAGATAGTACTAAATTTTGGTTAAAAATTAATCTAACTTTTACTCCTCAGTTTTCGGGCCCCACGTTGGGCGCCATTCTTGTAATGTGTCAAGGTAACAAAAAAAAAATTTGAGATCATGGTCTTCTCTGGTCAATATAAGCCTTCTGTTAGCCTGAAGTCGGGGGATCGTACCGGTCGAAGTCTAGGTTCGCTCTGGCCATCTAAACTAAGCTATATCAACACCCCAAAATCCTAAGTCAGAGTCTGGAACGGAACGCACGTGCTCGGCAAGCTAGCCTGTTCGGGAGATATGGGCGGGGATCTTGTTCCATTTCATGACTAAACCCATTACAAAAAAAATTCACGTGCGATTTAAATGCCCTTAAAACTCCATTTATTTCCTTCCTGTGACACTATCCAGAGCATAGGTGTCAAGCTCTGGGCCTCTCTACCCACCCATCCTTACTGGTTTTTCAAAACGTTTTTCCAAAATTTTAGAAAAACCCCTAAAACAAGCCTTTACCTTAGATACCTGGTTCACATTAGAAAAAAATTATTCCATTTTTAGTTATTTTTATTACAACCAAAAATTCAAAATGTCTAGGAAACCATTTTCTTTTTTTTTTTTTTTTTTTTTTTTTTTTTTTTTTTTTTTAGGTTATATATACAAAAAAAAAAAAACAACAAAGATTAGATTTAAAGGGGCGGAGCCATACTACTTAAATATATGTGTAATTTAAATTGAATTAAATTTAAAAATGGAGAATTCAGACCATAAAGAGATTTCAAAGGGGGTGGGGGGGAGTCTGATACAACTATTTAATCAGAATGGCCCCCTTTAGAAATTCCTTTATACATATACTACGCAAAATACTTAACTTTTATCATGTATCAAAAAAAAAATTAACAATAGAAAAAAAAAAGGACTGTTTTGCTTGCTTTTGTCTAAAGACTTACGGTTTCACTTTTGTTTTTGCAACTGCTGACGATCTTCCAACGATGCATGAAGGCCTCCTTGCGGTGTTCGAAGTCTGGTCACACAAAAATTATAATGGCTGGATAATATGGTTTAGATAAGGGGGTTATGATACATGTTAAGAGTTAGTAATTTCCTTCTCTTATTTTACAAAAAAATGATTTTTAGGGATTTTAGAAGTTATCTTAAAGGTATTGTAGGTTAGGTTATAGATAGTATAATTAATAAAAAAAAATAGAAAAAATAAAAAAAATCAAGTTAGGTTAGGTAATATTACGGAAATTTAAAGTTAAATTAATATTTAAGGGTTTTTTTTTTTTTTTTCTTATAAATTTGGGTTTAAAGGAAGTATAGTTGTAGGTATTTTTAGGTATTAATTAGTTCAATTGCTGCGACCTTCATTAATTTGCAAATCCTATTTATGTTATGCCAGCTTTCACTTGTTACATACGCTGCGGAAATCAAAATCGGCATATGTGGCCCGTCAATAAAAGGGGAACCCGTCTCTCGAGTAACCCAAAAGCCCACGTGCCTGGCTTTATGGGTTTCACAGGCCTATACTCGAGAGAGGTTATGTATGACCAGTATGCCCTAAAAAAAAACCAATTACGGAATTAGATCCTGGGCAAATCCACATAAAAAAAATCTATCCAAAATTACCTGGGTATTTTAAATTCAGGAATTTAATAAAAATCAAAAATTCGTTTGTTCCAATTTAGACAGAATTTCATTCAAATTGAAACAAAAAAAAAATACGGAAGTAAAAAGGTGTCTTTGCACACAAACAACTTCGCTTAATCGTTCACACGATTTAAATTTGGCCGTATATATAAAAAAAACACTGTACCCTTTAAGGTCTTTCCTTTTTTTTTCTGAGTCTCACTTTTTTCGCTTTGATGTCTTGTTGCGGAGGATTACAAATTAAAAAGAACTTGTCTTTCACATTTCGACTATCACCAAGGCTCGATGTGAAGACAGAATCAAAAAAAAAAAAAAATTCTTTAAACAAGAAGATAGAAAAAGATAACTGGTTATTTCGCATTCGTCTCAAGAGCCCAAGAATGAAAACTATTGCTTAGAGCAATAAAAAGAAAAGAGAGCAAAAAAAAAAAATTATCATCACCAAAAGCTCTAGCCATCCATCAATCATTGCCCAATCATAGATCGCTTTTGTTGTAAATACCAACTCGAAAGTAAATAGAAACAGACTGGAAAAGAGAGCCACTAACGTCATCCTCTTGTCATTTCCATAGCATCGACAGTCCTCGTGCTTAATCATAGATTGCTGTTGTTATAAACAGAATATCAGATAGACTAAAAAAAAACATCATACGGACTGTACAAACCCAATTAATGTGTCAAGGCCAGTGATGGCAAATTAAATCATTCGTATAAAAATAATTATTCTGTGAACAATGATGATAAAAAAAATATGTACCATTACAGATCCCAGATCGGTTTATATGGCAGCTATATCAGGTTATATACCGATTTGAACCATATTTGACACAGTTGTTGAAAGTAACAATAAAATACGTTATGCAAAATTTCAGCCAAATCGGATATGAATTGCGCCCTCTAGAAGCTCAAGAAGTCAAGACCCCAGATCTGTTTATATGAGAGCTATATCAGGTTATGAACTGATTTGAACCATACTCTGCACAGTTGTTGGATATCATAACAGAACACGTCGTGCAAAAATTCATTCAAATCGGATAAGAATTGCGCCCTCTAGAAGCTCAAGAAATCAAGACCCCAGATCTGTTTATATGACAGCTATATCAGGTTATGAACTGATTTGAACCATACTCTGCACAGTTTTTGGATATCATAACAGAACACGTCGTGCAAAAATTCATTCAAATCGGATAAGAATTGCGCCCTCTAGAGACTCAAGAAGTCAAGACCCAAGATCGGTTTATATGACAGCTATATCAGGTTATGAACCGATTTGAACCATTGTTGGCACAGTTGTTGGATATCATAACAAAACACGTCGTACTAAATTTCATTCCAATCTGATAAGAATTGCGCACTCTAGAGGCTCAAGAATCAAAACCCAAGATCGGTTTATATGGCAGCTATATCAAAACATGGACCGATATGGCCCATTTACAATACCAACCGACCTACACTAATAAGAAGTATTTGTGCATAATTTCAAGCGGCTAGTTTTACTCCTTCGAAAGTTAGCGTGCTTTCGACAGACAGACGGACGGACATGGCTAGATCGACATAAAATGTCGCGACGATCAAGAATATATATTCTTTATGGGGTCTCAGACGAATATTTCGAGTAGTTACAAACAGAATGACGAAATTAGTATACCCCCCATCCTATGGTGGAGGGTATAAAAAATTCAAAATTATATTTCTATATAAAATGATGTGACAACTTTTTTTTCATAGAAAATTTTGTCAAAATTTTGTTTCTATAGAAAACTAGCTGAACCGTGCCCGCTCCGCTGCGCCTTATTTTACTGTATATGGATGTGTGCGGCCCCATAGACACTCTTCCCGAATATTGATATCAGATTTGTGCTTTACTCCCAAAGACCTTTCATTTGAGTCCCATGTGGCTATGATCGTAAATGTGTCCCCTTTGGAGGAGGTTTTTGGGGAGAGGCGGCACCCCAAAGACTTGGTCTCATATTTGGATACCAGATTCTAATTCTACACTCAAATACCTTTTATTTAAGCCCCATATTCCCATGGTCAGTAAATAAGTCCTGTTTGGGGGGTGTTTTGGGGAAGGGGTGGACCCCCAGAAACGTGGTCCCACATTTGGATATCAGATTCGTATTATACTCGCAAATACCTTTCATTTGAGTCCCATATTGCCATGGTTGGTAAATATGTCCGATTTAGAGGTGTTTTGGGGCTTGGGGGGTCCCCCTAGCACTTGGTTCGACAAATGGATATCAGATATATTTTCTTATCTTAAATACCTTTCATTTGAGTCCCATATTGTCGTGATTGGTCTATACATATATTTGGTAGGTTTGGGGTGGGACGCTCCCCCTAGGTACCCCATCCGAAATTTGGATACCAAATTTTTGTTTTTAGGTTACAATGACAGAGCCATAAAAATTTCGCTTAAATCGCACCACCCATCTCCGAGATCTGGCGTTTCTGAAAATTTGGTTAAGAGGGAGGGTCCGCTCCCCTTCAGGTATCAAAAAATGCAGTACCCTATTCTCACCACGGAATCATTATGCACCATCTGTGAAAATTTCAATAAAATCGGTGCAGTTGTTTTTGAATCTATAAGGAACACACAAACAAACAAACACAAATTGATTTTTATAACCAACACCGTAGGATAGGGGGTATATTCATTTAGTCATTCCGTTTGCAACACATCGAAAGATCAATTTCCGACCCTACAAAGTATATATATTTCGGATCGTCGTGAAATTCTAAGACGATTTAACGATGTCCGTGTGTCTGTCCGTCCGTCTGTTGTAATCACTCTAGAGCCTTCAAAAATTGAGATATTGAACTGAAATTTGGTACAAATACGTATTTTTAATGCACGCTGGTTAAGTTCTTGAACGGGCCAAATTGGATCATATTTGGACATAGCTCCTATATAGTCCGATTTTCCGATAAAGGGTCTAATGCCCATAAAAACTTTTCATCCGATTTTGCTGAAATTTGAAACAGTGAGTGAGTTTAAGGTTTTCCGACAACTGACCCAAATATGGTTCAGATCAGACTATATTTAGATATAGCTGCCATATAGACCGATCTCCCGATACAGGGTTTGAAGGCCATAAAAGTTTAATTTATTACCCGATATCGCTGAAATTTAAAACAGTGGGTTATCTTAAGCCCCCCGATATCTGGCCCAAATATGCTTCAGATTGGACTATATTAAGATATAGCTGCCATATAGACCGATCTCCCGATAATGGGTCTGAAAGCCCATAAAAAACTTTATTTTTTATCCCATTTCGGTGAAATTTGGAATAGTGAGAATTTTTCAGCCTCCCAACATCCGACCTAAATATGGTACAGATCGGACTATATTAAGATATAGCTGCTATATAGACCGATCTGCCGATAAAGGGTCTGAAGCCCATAAAAGCTTTATTTTTTTACTGATTTCGCTGAAATTTTAAAAAGTGAGTTATTTTTAGCCTCCTGACACACGAACTAAATATGGTACGGTTCAGAATATTTTTAGATATAGCTGCCATATAGACCGATCTCCCGATAAAGGGTCTGAAGGCCATAAAAGCTTTATTTATTACCCGATATCGCTGAAATTTAGAACAGTGGGTTATCTTAAGCCTCCCGACATCTGGCCCAAATATGATTCAGATCGGACTATATTTAGATATAGCTGTCATATAGACCGATCTGCCGACAAAGGGTCTGAAAGCCATAAAAGCTTCATTTTTTATCCGATTTAGCTGAAATTTGGAATAGTGAGAATTTTGCAGCCTCCCATCATCCGACCGAAGTATGGTACAGATCTGACTATATTAGATATAGCTGTTATATAGACCGATCTGCCGATAGAGGGTTTTTAGCCCATAAAAGCTTTATTTATTACCCGAATTCGCTGAAACTTGAAACAGTGAGTTTTTGTGAGCCTCACGGTATCCGACCTTAATATGGTTCAGATCGGTTTACAATTGGATATATCTGACAAAAAGACAAAATATTGGGTTCTACAGAATTGAATAGTGACATATATATTAGACCACTCAATGTCCGTGCCGATTTGAGGTGCATAAGTTATCCAATTTTCACCGGATTGTGACGAAATGGGGTTTACATATATACCCGAGGTGGTGGGTATCCAAAGTTCGGCCCGGCAGAACTTAATGCCTTTTTTACTTGTTATATATAAGAAGATGTTGTCAAAATTTTGTTTCTATGGAAAATTTTTGGTCTACTTAAACTACTTCCGACTTCCTATGTAATACCCCATACACGTACAAATATGTATGTATTTATTTAAAATATTATTTCGACTCTATTCAATTAGTTTTACAATATGTTGTGGTAATTACTTTTGATAGTGTCGCCCATAAGTACATACATCGTCTGTGTAAACACATTCAACATCTCTAAAGTCATCGAACCGTTAGGAAGTGGCGTTTTAATGTTGACGTCGCCGCAGTCTTTAAGCAGCGTTGCCATTTAAAAAAAATCTCCTCAATGTTATCTGAATTTTCGTAGACGTCAACATGCGGTGACAAATGCCATTTGATATGCACTTGGCATTAGACCGCAAGGCTAATAGTGCACCAAATGAAATCAAAGATTAAAAGGGAAACATTATAATTTTTAACTTTAAAGGGAAATAGAATGAGGTGAATTTCTCAAGAATTCCTTTTAAACAAGAATTCACCTTTTTGGGTTTTATTGGGAAAAAAATTCAGCAACATATTTCGTTGAGAAATTTAACCACAAACAAATACTCATGAAAAGATAAATACATCTGAATTGAAGAGTTCTGCAACCCTTCTTTGGACTAACCAGTTCTGCGGCCCTAGAGAGACCCTATAAAGTATATATTGGGTTGCCCAAAAAGTAATTGTGGATTTTTTAAAAGAAAGTAAATGCATTTTTAATAAAACTTAGAATGAACTTTAATCAAATATACTTTTTTACACTTTTTTTCTAAAGCAAGCTAAAAGTAACAGCTGATAACTGACAGAAGAAAGAATGCAATTAGAGAGTCACAAGCTGTGAAAAAATTTGTCAACGCCGACTATATGAAAAATACGCAATTACTTTTTGGGCAACCCAATATATGGTTGATCGTTATGACATTTTAAGTCGAGCTAGTCATGTCCGTCTGTCTGTCGCAGGCACAATAACTTTCGAATGAGTAAAGCTAGCCGCTTGAAATTTTACACAACTACTTTTTGTAAGTGTAGTTGTAAGTGTAGATAGTAAATGGGCCATATCGATCCATGTTTTGGTATAGCTGCCATATAAACCGATCTTGGGTCTTTGACCTTTTGAGCTTCTAGAGGGTGCAATTTTTATCCGATTGGCTGAAATTTTGCATGACTAGGTTTGTTATGACTTCCAACAACTGTACCAAATATAGTTCAAATCGGTCCATAATCTGATATAGCTGTCATATAAATCGATCTGGGATCATCACTTCATCAGCCTCTAGAGGGCGCAATAATTTTCCGATTTGGATGAAATTTTGTACAGCGGCTTCTCACATGACTTTCAATATACGTGTCAAATATGGTCTGAATCGGTTATAGCCTGATACACCTCACCTATAAACCAATCTCCCTATTTTATTTCTTGAGCCCCTAAAGGGCGCAAATTCCTATTCGATTTGGCTGCAATTTTACACAATGACTTCTTCTAAGGTCTCTAACATTCAATTCAATTATGGTCCGAATCGGACCATAACTTGATATAGCTCTAATAGCATAGTAATTATGTTCTTTTATCCTTTGTTTGCCTAAAAAGAGATAGCGGGAAAAGAACTCGACAAATGCGTTCCATAATGGAGGGTGTATAAGATTCGGCCCGGCTGAACTTAGCACATTTTTACTTGTTTGCCTTATTTTAATTAATTATATATATTCAGATTTTCTTTTTTTATTTGTGGGCCAAAAACCTTAAATCAAGAGATCGGTCTATATTTCGGCTATATCCAAATCTGGACCGATCTGGACCAAAATGAAGAAGAATTTCGAAAGGCCTAACACAACTCACTGTCCCTAATTTCGGCGAAATCGAACAATAAATGCGCCTTTTATTGGCCCAAAACCCTAGATCGAGTCTATGAGACGGCTAAATCTTGATCATTTTGAGTCAAATTGAAGAAAGATATCGAAGAGCCTAATGCAACTCACTGACCCAAATTTCGGCGAAATCGGACAATAAAAGCGCCAAGACCTTAAATCGAAAGATCGGTCTATATGGCAGCTATATCCAAATCTGAACCAAATTAAAGAGAAGTGTCGAAGGGCCCAACACAGCTCACTCTCCCAAATTTTAGCAAAATCCGATAATAAATGTGGCTTTTATGGGCCCAAAGCCTTAAATCGAGAGATCGGTCTACATGGCAGCTATATTCAAATCCGGACCGATCTGGGCCAAATTGGAGAAGGATGTCGAAGGGCCTAAAACAACTCACTGTCCCAAATTTCAGCAAAATCGGATAATAAATGTGGCTTTTATTGGCCTAAGAACCTAAATCGGCGGATCGGTCTATATGGGGCTATATCAAGATATAGTCCGATATAGCCCATCTTAGAACTTTAGCTGCTTATGGACAAAATAAAACTCTGTGCAAAGTTTCAGCTCAATATCTCTATTTTTAAAGACTGTAGCGTGATTTCAACAGACAGACGGACGGACATGGCTAGATCCATCTTAGATTTTTAGTCGGTAATGTTAAAAATTGTTTAACTTTTGCGAGTTGATTTTTTGATATTTGCGTGTAGAGCTGAATTTTCATTCTATTTAAGCCTTAAATTAATTTGTGTTGTGCCGAATATTCGTCCCTGCCGAACTTTGCCCTTTTATACCTACTTGTTTTACTAATTACTTTTTGTATTTTATGGTGTTTTTCGCAATATTACCTAAATGTTTGTTTTTATTCATTCAATGTATTCAATGGATATTTAATAAGATTGCTTTCATTTTTTTGCATCTTTTAAAAATAATTCACCAATTTCACCACTTTTAAAGAGTTCCTCAAAATTAACCATGAATCACAGTTTTCAGTTGAAAATGCATGAAAAAGACGGGTTTGACCATGTTTCACTCAAATATAGAAAACACATAACACACACACACACAAATGTACAAACTCATACTCACAACTCATTGCCAACATTTTAGTTATAAATCATAAAATTAGATTGTGGTTATTCTTTGTTCCCTTTTAAATTCACTTTGATCCACTGTATTTATGGCCAATTTATGTATGAGTAAAATTGTTTTATTTTCTTTGTTTTTGATTATTTATTTACAAAAAACTTGATCCACCAGTGGAGCGCATTATGGTAGTATGTAGCAAAAGAATGGCAGGCTTGTACAAGTTTAAAATGAGTCAGCAACAAATAGCAGCAGCAGCAACAACAAAAACACGAAAAAATCAACTTCAGTCCAGTGTCTAATGTTTAAAGTCTTGGTGGACAACGGCAACAATTTCCTTTCACTACTTTTGAGCCGAAGATTTCTTTTGCCAGCCAGCCCACAATTCACGCGGTTGTTGCCTTTTTGCTGTGTCAGACGACAGCTCAAAACACACACACACAACACACACACGCGCACAATAAAAATTATTAAAAAAAAAAAACAGATCTTTAACTATGTACCATTAATATGAATTGTAGAATTGCTGTTAATTAATTGCTTTAAATAAGGCCCGAGGGGTTTATTGAGCCAAGACTTGTCTACCCAGGCTTCGTTGATAGTTCTGAAAGGGAATACACACTGAACAATGATAGTTTAAGTTAAACTTTGCCGGGAAAAGGAAAGCCAAGACCAGCGACGTAACCACACTGAGAAGACGAAGTGCACAGTTCGCCCGTATATCAAGAAACAACTAATAATGACAACAAAGATATATGGAGGCACACACTCACACTTTGTCAGCCAGCACTCAGATATTGATACTCTCGCGACTCATTGGTGGTACTCTATCTTGATAATATAGTTGGCGACGGCGGAAAAGGCAAGAGATACTTAAAAAAAAAACGCAAGAGCAATCGGCATGAAAGAGCTTCAGATAAACAGTCACAACAGACTTCAACCACAGACGAAGTAAAGTAGACGAAATTTTTTGTTTTGTTATTATCATCATCATCATCAGAAAAAGAAAATAAACAAAGAATAAACAAGCGAGCAACTTGAGAGTTATAAAACCAAAAGAACAAGAAACCCATATATAAAACAAACACAAAAAATATAAACCGGAGAGCAAAAAATGATGTTTCAGTGTCAAACAAACACAGGTATATGTGAGATAGTCGATGAAGACATTAAAATCAGGGATGCCAGATTGAGCAGAGCTTACAATCGAAGTTAACGGCAATATTATCATAATTTGTTCATAAGGGTGGCAGAAGAAACTTCAATGAAATGGAAGCCGCAAGGTTGTGGACTTTTCAAGAGAGCAAAAAAAATATATACCTGTAGGGATGCACTAGAGAAAGCCATAGTACAAAAATGGACCACAATACGGGCAGGCTCTGAGAAATAGCCGAGATAGGCAAAAGTTGGTCATATAGAGCAAAACTGAAGGATTCTGAAATTTAGATTTCTTCCACAGATTCTTGTCATTTGAATCAATAAAAAAGCGTTATAATCCTAAGCTCCCCTAAAAGGCCATGAGACATGGCCACAGATCAATTCATTGATAATCTGTGGTCTTTTTTTCTGCATCTGTGGAGTACGACGATATCTAAGGGGACAAAAAATGCTTCCATTTTCCGAGGAGAAAATGTCACTTAATGGCTGGTACTATATTTGTTTTTCGCGACATTTTTTCGTGATTAAGTGACAGTTCATATAAGTTAACGAAAAAAATGTACTCTTCTAGTCTAGTGGAATTCTAGTACTAAGAGCTTTCTGTACCGAGTTTGGAAAACCTATTGCAATCATTTGACCTAAACCCTATTGAATACTCTGCGGCGTCAGAAAAGGATATTTGACATTTCCTCTACGGTTTTTATACGTTGTTATACCCTCCACCATAGGATGGGGGTATACTAATTTCGTCATTCTGTTTGTAACCCCTAAAAATATTCGTTTCAGACCCCATAAAATATATATATTATTGATCGTCATGACATTTGTTGTCGATCTAACCATGTCCGTTCGTCCGTCTGTCTATCTAAAGCACGCTTGATATTTTGCACAAATACTTCTTATAGGTGTAGGACGGTTGGTATTGTAAGTGGACCATATCGGTCCAGGTTTTGATATAGCTGCCATATAAACCGATCTTGGATCAAGAATTCTTCAACCACTACAGAGAGCAATTTTTATCCGATTTGGCTGAAATTATGCATAAGGTGTTTTTTTTTATAATTTTCAACAACTGTGCTAAGTATGGTGGAAATCGGTTTATAATCTGATATAACTGTCATATAAACCGATCTTGAATCTTGACTTCTTGAGCCACTAGAGGGCGCAATTTGTATCCGATTTGGTTGAAATTTTGCATAAGGTGTTTGTTATGATTCCCAACAACTGTGCCAAGTACGGGTGAAATAGTTGCATAACGTGATATAGCTGTCATATAAACCGACCTGGGGTATTGACTTTTTGAACCTCTTAGAGGGCGCAAAGCCTATACGATTTGGCTGAAATTATGAATGAGGTGTTTTTTTATGATTTTCAACAACTGTTCTAAGTTTGTTTCCATAACCTGATGTAGCTGCCATATAAACCAATCTTGAATCTTGACTTCTTGAGCCACTAGAGGGCACAATTATTATCTGATTTGAGTGAAATTTTGTACAACGGCTTCTCAAATGACCTTCAACATACGTGTCAAATATGGTCTAAATCGGTCTATAACCTAAAAGAGCTCCCCTATAAAACGGTGTCGCTATAATACTTTTTGAGTCCCTAAAGGGCGAAATCCTTTTTCGATTTGGCTGAAATTTTACACAATGACTTCTACTTCATTCCATTATGGTCCGAATCGGACCTTAACTTGATATTGCTCCAATAGCATAGTAATTCTTTTCTTTTATCCTTTCCTTTGTTTGCCTAGAAAGAGACACCGGTAAAAGAACTCGACAAATGCGATCCATGGTGGAGGGTATATAAGATTCGGCCCGGTCGAACTTAGCACGCTTTTACTTGTTTAAGTTATTTAATCACTTTCTTCTCTTCTTCAGTTGTATGAACTCAGGGAACCATTTTTAGGTTGCAATAAAGCAGGTGAATAAGTTTTAACCATTTGTTTTTCAGTTACAAATAGAAGACTTCTCATAAGTAGTTACAACGTTTTGATAAGTGTCCCTGTTCTTTTTTTCCAAGTGAATTTACCATAAAGAGCAGCCTATAATTAAATGTGATTTAATATCATATTTAAGTCACCGTTCTAAATTGAATTAATCTACGAATAATCAGGTTCAGCCTTTATCCCTTTTTACACCACTGTATACACTGTATAGGGTCGCAGATGAATATTACGAAGTGTTAAAAAAGATTAGTATAGGACCCATTCTATGGTGGGAGGTAAAAATTTAAAAATAATTTGATCCAAATATGAAATGAAAATTTCCTTTTTGTCGATTGCCCTTTTCAAAAATCCCTTTTTACTTATCGATTATCTGGCAACCCGTCATTGAATAGAAAACTCCACCCAGCAAACAGATCAAAGCACACAAACGTCAAAACCTATGAGTTTACATACCCCTATGACACTTCTCTCTCACTCCCATCAAAGGTGTAAATACACAAGATTAGAGAGAGAAACAACAACATTTTATGTTTTCGAGATAAAGATGGAAATCCGAGTTTTTTTTGGAGATATTTAACCTTTATTGTATTTTATCTCATCATAAATGCAGCAATAGACTTTATCAACAGCTGTTTACCATTTAAAGATATTTTTTTGGGATAAGAAAGTTGCCGTTGGTGATAAGTAATTGGTAGAAAACCTAGATTTAGATATGGCTACATGACGCCGAAAGATATATTTGCAATATGGCAAAAGAGACTGCTGTGTCTATTTGATAACATGAATAAACAAAGCATTTTTACAAATAAAGGGTGATTTTTGAGAGCTATGGGAAAGTTAAAGAAAAAACCATAGAATTCAAAAAAATACTTGAAATCTTTATTTGAATCGACCGTAATGGTCCATATAATTTAATGTTTGAAGATTATTTAATGCAAATTTTGACCGTGACTACGCCTCAAATGCTCCATCGGCTTAGTCCAATTTTGGCATACTCATTCCAACATTTCGGCCGGTATCTCACGAATAAATACTTCAATGTTGTCTTCCAATGCGTAAATTGAAGCGGACTTGTCTGTATAGACATAAGCTTTAACATAGCCCCACAAAAAAATAGTCTTAAGGCGTTAAATCATACGATCTAGGCGCCCACTTCTCCGGTCCCGAACGTGAAAAAAAGTTCACTGAACTCGCCTCTCAATAAGTCCATTGTTATGCGTGCTGTGTGGTATGTGGCACCATCTTGTTGAAACCACATGTCATGCAAGTCAAGCTCTTGCATTTTGGGCAAAAAATCATCTCACGGTAGCGCTCACCGTTAATATTTACGTTAAGATTCGCAACATCTTTGAAGAAGTACGGTCCAATGACGCCACCAGGACATAAACCGTACCAAACTGTAACATTTTATACCCACCGACGAAGGATGGCGTATATTAATTTTGTCATTCTGTTTGCAACACATCGAAATATCCATTTCCGAACCTATAAAGTCTATATATTCTTGATCAGCGTAAAAATCTAAGACGATCTAGCCATGTCCGTCCTTCCGCCTGTCTGTTGAAATCACGCTACAGTCTTTAAAAATAGAAATATTGCGCTGAAACTTTGCACAGATTCTTTTTTTGGGACTTTGTCCAAAGTTCGACTATATCTTGATACAGCCCCCATATAGACCGATCCGCCGATTTAGGGTCTTAGGCCCTTAAAAGCCACATTTTTTATCTGATTTTGCTGAAATTTGAGACAGTGAGTTGTGTTAGGCCCTTCGACATCCTTCTTTAATTTGGCCCATATCGGTCCAGATTTGGATATAGCTGCCTTATAGACCGATCTCTCGATTTAAAGTTTTGGGCCAATAAAATGCACATTTATTGTCCGGTGTCGCCGAAACTTGGGATAGTGAGTTAAATTAGGCCCGTCGATATCTTTCTGCAATATGGCCCAGATTGGTTTAGATTTGGATATAGCTGCCATATAGACCGATCTCTCGTTTTAAGGTCTTGGGCACATAAAAGGATTTGGATATAGCTGCCATATAGACCGATTTCTCGATTTAAGGTCTTGCGCCCATAAAAGGCGCATTTATTGTCCGTTTAGCACCAAGTCTGCTCACTAATATTCGTAGAGATTTTGGAAAACGATCTGAGTGGTAATCGCAAATCTTGATACTATTTTAATACCAACATCGAAATTTCTAAAGTGCCAGAATATCTATTCATAAAAAAAAGCTGTCAGCTATCCCTCTCACAATGCTTTCACAATTTGAATGTACACAATTCTAAAATGTTTATTAACTGTTTTGAACGAAAAAACAACACACTTGCTGAGCCATCTTATATTGATTTTATATGTTTTTCAGAGGTTTGAATTAAAAAAAATGCCTAATGTTGTTATATAAGGCAATAAGTATGGCTTTGTTGTTTATACATTTTTGAATTGTTTTCTTTGGTCGGTACACAAAAGCATATGTGCCACAATAAAATGGCCATTAATCACCCCAAAAATGGTTTAATTAAACTTAATTTCAACATGGACTAAATTACTGGCCCAATTATCGGGATTCATTTTAAAATAAGATATGTAGTGTGTAAACATTGTCTTTTTTATGGGGCTACACATATTGATTAGTCATATTTTTGTTTAATTTTTAATGAATATTTTGGTTTCAACAAATAGAAAAACACTTGTGGAATTTGTTGATACCCTAAGGAAAGAAAATACCTACATTGAACAACTTCAACAACAGATCTAGTCTAGTCGTAAGTGTTCCAAGAGATAAATCACTAAAACTAGTTTCATTTCCTTTAGTCATTAGTTTTTAGACCCATGGTTTTTTGGACAAAACTTCTTAGAATTTGTCGTAGATTACGATTGTGACAACCGCCAAATGGGTGGCTTAATTTTCTAAAATCAAAATTGAGCTTCCGGATTTTAACGTCCTTACTGTTTATACCAATTATATACATATCAAGAAAATTCACATTTCACTCCAATCTTAATGCTGAATACAACACAAAATGACGATAACCCACATGGTTTTAAGGTCACAGCAGCTGAGGTACATGCAGATATCTCTCACGTTCAAAACGGTATAATTGGTGTGATTACACCACACCTCTGTTCTTCACCACACATTGCAACAACACAACACCCTCTGAATTAGAATAATAGTTCTAACACAAAACACATTAGTGTTGTCAATATAATATTTTTTTAGCAGTTGCAAGTTGAATGTTAGTAAAAACAAATTCAAAAGAGTTTCAATAAATATATTTTCTCATAGTGAAAATATGATAAAATGTAATATTAATATTTTACTGAGAATCGTATAGGGGTGATATTCCTTCCCTGGCCATACACTTAAGGTACAACCTGAAGAATTTTCAATTGCAGGCCATCAGCATGGATTATGCCAATTGCAAAACATGAGGACAGCATCGAGCATTCCGGCACGGGATGTGAGTTCCACACAATCTTGAACATTGAGGTCCAATCTGTGTGGGGTTCATTGCTGTCACAAGAAGTTTAGCTGCGAGCTACCGGGCATACGGAGTAGTTGCAACGGCAGTCGCGGACAATCAGCGGTAACGAGTGGAATGTCTCAGTGAGAAGCCGGGCGGCACCGGCTCTTGCACAAATACTGAGTACCCATGATGCTCGCTATGACAAGGCGAGTTATTGGCGTTTTTAAATAACTAATGGCCACCATGTTCCAGCGGTGATCGGTCCTTTTGGACCGGAACGACGTTGCCCACCTACAGGAGCTTGACGAGGATCGCCACCTCCATATGAAAATGTGACTACAACAACAGCATCGCATGCCATCACAACATAAAGGGAAGCTGACACGAAGCGTTACCAAGTTCACACTAGTATAAATGACAGATACATGATATTTGCTTTATTGACAGCTTACACTTATGTATCGTTCACAAGCGAACTTAAACATCTTAGGCGAGCTTAAACACCAAACTGTTTGTGTATCGCATCGTTTAAAAGATACCGGTAGCGTTGCCATCATGATGGTCCAAAAAAACCTACAACAAAAACTGAAATGGTTCGGCGAGTGAAGGCACGAATTCAACGAAAACCAAGCCGTAGTGGCAATCAAATGCTAAAGATCTGAAGATATTACGTCAAAGGATGAAATATATTGAAAACGAGCTCAAGGTAAAGCCTTATAAGATCAAAAAGGCGAAAGTGAAGAAATCATTCTAGAACTTTTGAACGGATAAAGATGTGTACGCGAAACTAAAAACAGTCAATGTTGAGGTGTCGTCTAATCAGACCAGGGACTGATTCATGGGGCTTAAAATTTGGTCCCCCCGAAGATGCCAAATTTTGAATTGCTTATCAAACAGCTATTTATGGGCCGATCGGTTTGATTCTTCTTTTTTTAGATCACCCCTAGACCTAATAGGGAGTTTTATATTTGGGCCATTTCAAAGAGCAAGGTAAGGAATAAAAAAATATTCCAGTATTAATGCGCCGAAGGAAGCCATTCAACTGGAATAGGCCAATATACCGACAGATGACATTCGTGCAGCAGCACGTCGATCAAAAATAAATTCTAAAATTTTAAATTCTTCCACACATTTTTGTCATTTGAATCTATGAGAAGTATTTTCAGCTACGTAAAATATGCACCTCAAATGTGCATACCAGTTTAGCGACACGCAGTAAAATAACATTCAGATCTACATTGGCACAGAAAAGTCTACATACCCCACTCAAAAAACACGTTTTACAAAACAAAATTTTTAAACGAATAATTTTTTGTTTGCCAAATTTCTATTGTTGTAAAAATTGTTAACCGTTGTTCCCAGTATTATAACCAGTTATAATTTTTAAGGTAAAATCCTATACTAATTACGTTGCTGTCAGTTTACATAACTGCTGCTCATGAAAAGGTTTTAAGACGAGCTGATTGTACAACTTTAATGGCAACACTGCCTTTAAGTAGATTTTTTTTGTTAATCAATCCATAAGAACGATGAGCAAACACTTCCTAAAACTAACACACTATACTTTTGCTTCCTGGCAGAATCATTGCATTTTTCATTTTGACTTAATTAGCAAACAATTTGAGATCAAAAGTTAAAAAATATTTTACACCACACATAACGCACAGATCACAAAATTATATCACAGCACTTGCAGAGATGCCACATATTTTTGATTAGCCCCACCTTCTTGCACCGCAATTAAATCTGTTGTAAATTTTTGGAGATTTATGTTGCCGTTTATTCACTTTCGGGATAGCCGCCAACCAAATGACTACCCAACATCAGGGGAACTAAGACAACAAATAAAACTTTAAATGACAGTGCGTGAGAGAGAGAGAGCGAGAGAGGGAGAGGGAGTAAAGAACAACAGCCAACACAAAAGCAAGATTAGCAATAAATTTAATGGACTCTACGCGTTGTTCAACATTTAGCATTCAAATATATAGGAGCCATAAAAACTAATGGATATGGAGGGCGCGGAGGGGCTGATAGATGGTTGCATAGAATGGGATTGTCCTCATGTCTTCTTGGTGTATTTATATGCTGCCCTAACGGGACAACGAAAGTTATTGTGGGTGTGGGAGAGAGGGTTAATTATTATGGCATGTACTAAAGCCATACCAAAAACGACGACGACGACGACAACAGCAACCAACCAAGCAAAAAAGAAGAAGAATAGCAACAGCAACAACCTTAAATAATAGCAACAGCTTTTATTCCAAGTATTTAAACAACGCTCCCTTCTGGCCAAATGGATGATGACCGGCTGGGCGTAGGGCTGGTTTCTTTTGTTTCTTTGTGGGTTGTTGTTTTGTGTTGCTGGCTTCATTCAGTTAAATTCTAATTAATTTCATATAGAAATTATTATTGAATATGGCAAAAATTTAAATAAGGATAATTACCACCATCATCACCTTTCTCATATCGTTTGTGACTTTAAGGGTTCGGCTTCCTTTTTGGTTTCATTTTTCTTCTTAACGCAACCTTAACCCGACACAACAAAACAGGAATTTTTAATTAATCATTATTATTGGGGTGTGTTCTACTACTCAATGATTGACCTTTGTGTGGTGTGTGGGTGGGGGAGGGCCTTTTGGGTAAAGTGTTAGTACAAAGAATACATTTCATTTGAGGCTGCTTTATGCTGATTCAATTAATTCTCTAAACAAAAATGAAATTCGAGCATGAAATGCCAAATATTCATGCATACTAAGTCTCACAAAGAAAAACAAAGCTTGGCAAAATAAGGCACAGTGGTCACATATTTTCATCGGAAAATTATGGCAAATTAAAATGTTTGCACAAAGATACGCTTAAATTTCATGTGATTTCATCAAGACCAGAAAAGAAATTGAACAATTAATACCCACACATTGGGAAAGGGTACTCAAACTACTCATTTCCAAAGGAAAGGGCCCACTTTCAAAGGAAAGGGTACCAAAATTACCCATTTCCAAAGAAAGGGAATCAAAATTATCCATTTCAAAAGGAAAGGGTACCAAAATTAGCCATTTCCAAAGGAAAGGGTACTGAAATTACCATTTTCCCAAGGAAAATTAGCCATTTCCAAAGGAAAGGGTACTAAAATTACCCATTTCCAAAGGAAAGGGTACTAAAACTACCCGTTTTCAAAGGAAAGGCTACCAAAACTATACATTTCCAAAGAAAAGGGTACCAAAATTAGCCATTTCCAAAGGAGAGGGTACTAAAATTACCCATTTCCAAAGGAAAGGGTACCAAAATTACCCATTTCCAAAGGAAAGGGTACTAAAACTACCCGTTTTCAAAGGAAAGGGTGTCAAAATTACCCATTTCCAAAGAAAGGGTAACAAAATCACCCATTTCCAAAGGAAAGGGTACTACAACTAAGCATTCCCAAACGATAGGGTACTAAAACTACCCATTTCTAAAGGAAAGGGTGCAATAACTACCCTTTTTCAAATGCAAATGATACTAAAATTACCCATTTCTATAGGAAAGGGTAATAAAACCACCCATTTCCAAAGAAGAGGGTGCTAAAACTACCCACTTCCAAAGGAAAGGGTACTAAAACTAAAAATTTACAAAGGAAAGTGTACTAAAACTAGCAATTTCCAAAGGAAAGTGTACTAAAACTAACCATTTCCAAAGAAAAGGGTACTACAACTGTCCATTTGCAAAGGAAAAGGTACTAAAACAACCCATTTGCAAAGGAAAGGGTACTAAAACTAACAATTTCCATGGGAAAGGGTATTAATACTACCGATTTCCGAAGGAAAGGTTACTAAAACTACCCATTTCCAAACGAGGGTACTAAAAATGTCCATTTCCAAAGGAAAGGGTACTAAAACTACCTATTTTCAACAGAAAGGGTACTAAAACTACAGATTTCCCAAGGAAATGGTAGTAAAGCTACCCATTTCCAAAGCAAAGGTTACTGTAGCTACCCATTTTTGAAGGAAATAGTATTAAAACTACAGATTTTCCAAAGAAATGGTACTAAAGCTACCCATTTTTAAAGAAAAGGGTACTAAAACTACCTATTTCCAAGGGAAAGGGTACAAAAACTACCCATATCTAAAGGAACGGATAACCATTTCCAAAGGAAAGGGTACTGAATCTACCTATTTCCAAAAGAAGGGTACTAACTCTATCAATTTCCAAAGGAAAATTCCCCATTTCCATAGGAAAGAGTAATAAAACCACCCGGTTCCCAAGGCAAGGGTACTAAAACTACCCATTTCCAAAGGAGGGGGTGCTTAAACAACTAATTTCTAAAGGAAAGGATGCTTAAACTACCCACTTCCCAAAAAAGGGTACCAAAATTACCCATTCCCCAAACGAAAAGGTACTATAACAATTAATTAATAAAAAATCTTTATAGGAAAACCTCTGCATTTTTTACAATACTTTTTATTTACATTTCCCATACTATTTTCAATCAGTTCTCTTCGCAAAGCAAAGCTTTTTTTACATTTCGAGCCACTGTTTACACATTAGGTACATACCTTAAGAGCAGTTCCGCGTCTTTTGTTAATAAACAAAGAAAAGACATAAAAGCAGAAAATCGCCAATGACGCATTCTGGCATGCATCCATGCTTATTTGCTTATGTGAGCTCGCTCTCTCCCTATGTTGTACTGGCAATTGTAAGTAGTTATGTGGGTAGGTTATGGGTGTATCTCTAAAGGTGAGATAAACAAAGAGTAAACGTTAATTAAATAAACATTTTCACTTGTACTCCATGATGAGAATGAGGTCTCTCTCGCTGCTTGCTGAGGACCTCGATTAATTGCAAATTTCTTAGAAATTTTTCGTTTATTATTCTTGTCTTGAAAACTTTTGCAAGTGGTTTGAACCAATTCACACCGGCTATGTGTGAGTGTGTATGTATGATGCTCTTAGTGGACATTTATGAACACAAAACTGGACAATTGTCTGCCAACCAGCAGTAGGTAATTAAGGGCAATTACATAGACGTCTAGTTAAAACCAACAACCAACTCAACAAAAGTTGTGCTACCTAACGGCATATTAAGAAATGTCACCGCAGTAAAGTGACAGTTCACTTTTTTTTTTCAATACATATTGTTAACGGATTAAGATGCTTTTTGGGTGAATCCCTCCAAACATTTTCTATCGTGCGAGTCACTAAATCTGCACTCAAGAAAGTTGAAAACAATCTCAGGCGATATCATTTTTTACTCTAATTAGTGTCTCGGTACGGGAGAAAACGTGCCACTTGGCGATATATACCCATGAGTGACTAAATAGGCACTAAAAAAAGTGTAAAATTCGATTATCAACGTCATTGATAAAAATAAATTTTATTTGCCTTATGTTTTTTTTACCTTTTAGAGTGAGGCTTATTTTTATTTCTCTTTCTAATTTATTTCTTTTCCAAATCAAAGATTAATAATCGAAGATTTTATTTGCAATGATTTTCCCTGACTGGGATTTGAACAGCCAACCTTACGATTGTGAGGCGTATGCTATCCCTCTGTGCTACAGGCCTTTCTTCATTACAGAAGGCTAAGTTAACATACATTCTCTTGTTTGGGGTTTTTTGAGTTAGCGTCCAAAACAACAACAAAAAATCTATTTTTAAATTTGTAGCAATAACAGTTGATTATGAGAAACTAATTAGTGAAACATGAATGATAGAATTCCGACAGTAATGTATTTTGTTGTTGTAAATCTTGAAATCTCTAAAAACTATCATACAAAAGGACCTAAAAAGTGACTATTCTGGGAGGGAGTGAGAAAGTCACTTCCAAATGTTTGGAGGGATGTAGCAAAAATCATACACACATACATACATACATACATACCTACTGTATGTATGTGTATGAAATAATTGAAAAGTGTGTTGGAACTGTAAGGCTAACAAGATTGTCATACTAATTTTTAATGTAGTTCTCCCACACTTGTTACAGATATAAAGATCTCGTTTAAATTGCCTTTAAATACCAAAAGCTATGCAAACCACTTAAAATCTTAGAGATCATTTTCTCTAATTCGGCGACCAATGTTAATGACCTTTTCGAAAAGCTTAATGATCAAAAGATTATTCGTACGTGGTTAGCAAGCATCATTTAATGGTTTGACGCTAATGATTGGAACTGTTCAACAACTGTCAAAAGAAAATAAATATTTGATATACACTAGCCAATTAACGCCGTCAAAAAAAAATAACCAATAAAAATTAAACAAAAGGAAAAATGTTATTCCCTTTTCGTCACAAATATTATAGTAACAAACATTAAACTTTACAGGAGAGATCTTCTAAGCAATTAACCAACTACAAAACAAGTTAACCTCAAATGGAAATACACAACTTGTATGTCATATAGACCTAACGGTTTGCATTATTGGTTTAAAATTTAAGACTCGAGGTTTTGTAGATTTAAAATAGGAAGTTAGGACCTAAAGGGTAATTATTAATGAGTTTTGTTTTTTTACGGTGGGCAGCACTTGTGTTCAAACTTCATCTGTGAAAGCGAAAAGTTTTCAAAATACTCTGCTATTTCATCATGGAGAAATTCATAAAAGACTACAAATCCTTGAAACTTATTATCAAAACTCGTGTTCTGTGTTGTTTTATCGAAAAATTATCTGAATAAATGGATGAAATGGGGTGAAGAAAACTTCTTCCACCGATAAAGAAAAGAGAACCCTTATTGATCAGTTTTTTAAGAGGGAAGACATTCATCCAGCGCACGATCGGAGAGCAAACATCGATTGGGATCTTTGTATTGCTGCAGCATCCGCATAAAAACAGTTGACTGCACGAAAGCTGGACAGCGGAAAGCCGCAAACTTCACAGATGCCAAAGACACACTCCACTCGACATACTCAATTGCTTAGGTTATGTTAGGTAGGAGCGGCAGTCCTTTAAAGACTCCCTTAGACAATTTTAAGTCCATTGTAATAACACAGTAACGACAGACCAAGGCTTCTGGCGGGTATCGAACCCACGACCCCTGCACTGGTAATCCAAGCACGCTACCAACTCGGCTACCGGGGCGCCCTACTCAATTGCTTAATGCTGCCAATAATTCAGCATACATGGCAACACTGCAATTAGTAGCAATGCGGTAAGCAATGGAGAATTATCGGTAAATAAGGTACAGACATATTTTCCTGCAAGGACAGAGAGGGAAATCTGGAGACAGACGCGTATAGTGACTTCCGAAATTTTGTTTTCTTTGTATTTGAACAATGTATCGTGTTTCAAAATGCCTAGATACTACATTTTGATATCTATACTATTTCAAAATGTATCGGTAAAGTATTTTGAACGCAACAAAAAAGCAACCAGACATCGGTTTTATAGTTGATAATTTAAAATTTGCTCGATTTTTCGCATGAAATGGATAACAAAAGACAAAGACAACCGGTTGAGGAACAACAAGACCTCAGGAGCCGATGGGTTGCCATGATGCAGCTATTTAAGAGCACAGGTAACACGTTGATAAGGCATATGTATAAACTCATGTGCGGACAAGAGACAATACAGAAGGATAAACCTTCGCATACAAGTGAAAATTGGGCCTTATTAATGCGGATTTAGATCTGGTAAATCGATCAAAGACCAACTATGCACAATTCTGGAGAAGACTGAAGAAAAAGCATCGACACTTTCCATATTTTTGTCGACATCAAAGCCTCATTCTACAGCCCTATACATCCAAAGGTGTTTCTTGCCATTTCTGAGATACATGCAAAATTTATATAACTATGCTGGACAACGCTAACTGACACAGTTCGCCAATTAAAAAAGAAAGTAACATCTCCGAAACGTTCAATGCAGAACAAGACAATGAGACATATTATCCTGGGATTTTCTTATCATCCTGTTGGAGAAGAATACAACACATTCTGCTCGCCAGACCCCCCATAAAGAATATATATACTTTATGGGGTCTGAGACGAATATTTCGAGGAGTTACAAACAGAATAACGAAATTAGTATACCCCCATCCTATGGTGGAGGGTATAAAAATGGCATGACTGCCCTTTTATAACTTCTCCCCAAAAAGCTGTCGCACTGCGGCACGACATTCGGACTTAGCTATAAAATAGGAGGCCCTTTATCATTGAGCTTAAACATGAATCGAACAGCACTTATTGATATGTGAGAAGTTTGCCCCTGTTCCTTAATTGAATGTTCATGGACAAATTTGCCATCTTTTGGTATTGTTTTTATAAAAAAAACGTGTTTAATTGGGATTTATAATAGCAAATTGGGCACTAATTTTCCTTTCTGAGTATGCTCAATTATCAATACAATATCATAACAGTTACGCGTTATGGTACTCACATTTGTGTACCGATTTTTAAGAAAAAAATTTTGGTCGGCTATTTAGTAGGTTTTTTGAAAGTTTGTAGTAGCAAATTTTTTGTCTGCAGTGGTAACACTGGTGTCATTCTTGGTATCCCTTTAAATAAACAAGAGCGCAGGAGAGGTGAATAGGCTTGCTAAAGAGGTGAATAGTCATGACACACTATTCACCAAAGAACACATGCTGTTCGGCTATGCCAACGACATCGTTAAGCCGCTATTACACGGCATGTAGCTGTCTTATGACATGTTACTATTTGTATTCGCATGTTATTTAAAATGCCTGTCAAAATTGTTTCATCATTTCTTCTATCACACTTTTATGTTATTTTCGTATGACTTAACCTAAAAATATGAGCAAATCTGATTTTTTAATGCGTAAAAATTGTTAAAGCTAAAGAAATCTGGTTAAATCATAAATTTGTGAAAACAATTTAATTTGGGGTTGCTTTTATTCGACTGACTACAAAAACAGCTGATTTCTTTAGGTTTTTCTTAGAAGGAATAGAGCCAAACCAAAAACTTACATGTGCTATTTTGAAAAGTGATTTTCATATGTTAGTTTCATTTGTATCCCACAACATGTACCACTCTACACGTGTTAAATTTGACCTACATACCGCGTAATAGAACCTTTATTATGGGTCAATGTTCGAGAGCAGTAACTTCAGCCTTTGAAAAGACCAATAAGCGTCAGTAAGGTGGGTCTGCTATTAAGTGGGGAAAAAACAATGACGCTCGGAACGCCTAAATAATGGCAAATAGAGAAAGTTCGAAGCTAAAGCTTTGATATAGTAAATAATGGCAAATAGAGAAAGTTCGAAGCTAAAGCTTTGATATAGTCAACAATTTTATCAACTTCTACACTGCCATAGACAAAAAGAATGACACCACTTTTGAACATTGGCTATATCTTGTTGCCCGAATGAATGAAGAAGTCCCAACTAAAAATATAGTGTGAAATGAATGATGAGGATGAGGAGCATGGCTAATCGATCAAACGGCCTGAAACATCCATCTAATAAAATCAAAAATTTCACTCTAAATCTCTTGAAATTTAAATAAACTCCCTCAGAATTGATGCCAACAAAAATCATCAATCTGGAAAATGGCATAGCTCAACTTTGTTGATGTAATTCCTCTATTTAAGCATACCTAGTTATTTATATATGTAGCATGCCTGACTTTTATTATGTTTGCCACCAATTTTCCCTCATGAATTTTTATTTTCTTTTAAACAAACAGAAAATGTTAAAGCTTTTAACACTGTTTTTTTTTGTCGTAACACAAAATGTTATGTTAATGTTGACATTGATGAATTCCACCCACATTAGCTAGTAATCTCTTGTGTTGTGTTTTATATTCGTGTTTTTGTTGCTGTTGTTATTGTTAAACAGTCCAATTTCGAAACTTTTGTTTTTGGTCAAAGAGACTTCTTTCATGAGAAGACATATAGACGACTACTTCAAGAGAAATTTTTATGTGCTACATGAAACTCATAAGCATGTGTGTGACACCACTGTATATGTGTAAATGAAATGCAAATGCTACAACTTTATAAGTTGTGAGAAATGAAGAAATACCACTAGGTACACTCACAAAACACATACAGCGGTCAAAAAAAGTATTCATCATTAGCAAAATTGATAATAAATTCACTTATTTTGGGTAATTGAAGAAAATTTAAAGTAAACAAATAATGCAGTTTTATGCAATAGTTTATTTTTCGTAATATGTTTTAAAATAAATTCAAAAAATAAATTTAATTAGCGCAAAAAATGCAATTTTATATAATAACACCAAAAACAGAACAAAAAAAGTATTCATCATTGATGTGCTATCATCAAAGTCAAATTCAAATATTATTTGGGAATCCCCCTTTTCTGTTTTATTTAGTAAAGGAGGCTTTGCCCTTGACAGCAAATATTTAATTTCATTGAAAATATAGTTTTTGTCAAAATGGGTCGTAAGCAAAACGAGGTTTCTGATGAGGTAAAAGTTTTGATAATAAAACACCACAGGAATGGTTTAACTCAAAAAACTATCAGTGAAATATTAAATAGACCACGATCTACTATACAATCCATCATCAGAAAGTGGACAGAAACGAAAACTGTTGACAATAAACCAAGATCTGGTCGACCAAAAGCACTTTCAGTTGGAGATGTGCGTTGGCTAGTGCGGCAAGTTCAGAAAACTCCGAAGACAAATGCGACCATTCTTCGTAAAAACACTATGGAATATTTAGGGAAGGAAGTTACTACACAAACAATTCGAAATACACTCAAAAGGCATAGTTACAGAGGAAGAACTGCACGTAAGAAGCCCTTTATAAATAAAATAAACCGAGTGAAAAGGCTAAACTTCGCAAAAATGTATGTAAAACAGCCCGAATCATTTTGGAAAACAGTCATTTTTGCAGACGAGAGCAAGTTTAATCTTTTTGGGTGCGATGGAAAGATCATAGTGTACAGAAAACCAAATACAGAGCTTGAAGAACGAAACACAGTTGCTACTGTAAAACATGGTGGAGGTGGTTTAATGGTTTGGGGGTGTATGGCGGCTTCAGGAGCGGGAAATCTTGAAATTATTAATGGAGTAATGGATCATAAGTATTACATTGACATTTTAAAGAGGAATTTAAAAGATAGTGCTGTAAAACTTGGGCTTGGTAATAACTTTCAATATTATCAAGATAATGACCCCAAACATTCTGCTTTAAATACCAAGATGTGGATGCTGTATAACTGCCCCAAAGTCATTAAAACTCCTCCTCAAAGTCCCGACTTGAACCCAATTGAACATCTTTGGGAACATCTCGAACGCAAATTGAGAACGCGCAATTTTTCGAGCAAGAGTCAAATGCAACAGGTGATAATGGAGGAATGGACTAATATAGACCAAAATATAACCGCTAAATTAGTCCAATCGATGTCAAACCGTTTAAAAGAAGTTATAAGACGCGGTGGTCGAATAACAAAGTATTAATTTTTTTAAATTATGTTATTTATTTTTTTGTTTTTTTGCAATGATGAATACTTTTTTTGTTTAATTTTTTGTGTTCAGCTGTAAAATGGCCCTTTTTGTTCCAATAAATACTATTTTTTTCTTTAAAAACAATGAAATTGTGTACATATATATCACACAAGCACTACTGCATCATTAGTTTAATATGTTTTTATTCCAATTGTCTTTTGTAGACTTATTAAAAAAAAAACATTGAATGATGAATACTTTTTTTGACCGCTGTATCAACACTTGCAATGCAAAGTTGAAGTGGAAGAAAACCAACATAATTCAACAAATATTGAAATTATTTTAAAGTCTCCACACAGAAAATATGAATTATTAGACATTTGTTTTTAGCGAACAACTTTCGATTGGTGTAAGTAAACCTTGGCTACACCGTTATGTTACTTAACGTAACGTATAGTATTGGTTTGGTATAAAACTAGTGATGCAGATATATGACAACAAAAAATCAGTCGAATCCGCTTAATTGAACTCCGTTTAATTGAAAAGAAAAACTGTTAATTGAAGAAAATCACTTGGACTAATTGATTTTAAGGACTATTTCACACATTTCACTCCGCTTAATTGAAAAATCGCTTAATTAAAACACAAATTTTGTTGAAAAACTCACATTTCAATGATATGAACACAGCTTAATTAAAAATGTATATCATGAAATTTTTGGATTTGGTTAACGCTAGGATTTTATTAATTGTACTAATTTCTAACTAGGTTAGGTTAGGTTTGGTTGAAAACAGGGTGCAGATATTAAGCCGTCCCATGACACTATTGACATGGACCTTAGCCAGTAGGTTGAAAAGAGGGTGCAGATATTAATCCGCCCCATGACACTATGGATATACACCTAAGCCAGTAATTGGCTTATTTTGCTCAGGTATCCAATCGGAAACCTCTTCCCTTCCTTCCAAGTTTCCTATCGTCGCCCCGATTATACCGCGATGGTATGCGCTGCATCCCTCCTCAATCCATTCTCCCAACGCCTTAAGTCTCATAGCCGCAGTGGCTGCCTCCCAAATAAATCTATATGTCAATGGGTCGCATATCTAAAATAGTCTCCAGTGCCCTAGTGGGTGTGGTCCTCATCGCACCGCCTATGCCAAGACAACATGTTCTCTGCACCTGTTGTATGGTCCTTATGGTGCACTTTTTCTTCATAGCAGTCCACCAAACTACTGAGGCGTAAGTAAGTATTGGTCTAATCACGCTCCTGTAGAGCCAGTAAACTATCTTCAGATTCAGGCCCCATTTCGAGCCTACGGCCCGTCTACATAGTCCCCAACATCTGTGAGCCTTTTCAGTACGCTCCGGAATGTGACACTTCCAATCCAGTTTCCTGTCCAAGATCACACCTAAGTATTTGACCTTGTCATATATCGAAATCATCTTATTGAAGAAACGTGGTGCGATATATTGGCCCACCTTCGTCTTCCTCGTGAACAGGCATATTTCCGTCTTCTCTGGGTTAACATTTAGACCTCCGGGTCTAGCCCAGTCATTATCCAGGTTTATCCAGTCTCTAAGGACCGGGTCCACCCGGTACTGGTCTAAGGATTGGATCAGTGTGTCGGTCCGCACATTGTTAAAAGCCCCCTCGATGTCGATGATTTCTAACTAATTTCACAACATATTTTTCATAATTTTTATTATAAAAAATCTTTTAATTAAAAAACCCTCAACTAATCTGAATTTCTGCTGATGAAAAACATTATTTATTTTACAAACTTCGGTTAATTGAAAAGTTTTTCAATTATCCGGACTTTGCATAACAGAAAACTTCGGTTTATTGAAAAAAATGTCCCGTATTTTGGTGTTTTCAATTAAGCGGACTCGACCGTAATTGTTTTAAGTTAGGCAGAGTTTTTCATATCCTCCGCTATGTATTTGTCAAGTTTTCTGCCCATGACTTTCTATGAACAAAGCTAATATGGAGCATAGGTCGCTGAACATCTGAGTTCGAATCAATTTTTGTTAATTGTACACATTCCCCATTATGTGCTGGCAACATGTTTAAGAGTAAAAAACTTTATAAATCACCTCTTATCGGACGGTATCCATACCTAGTCAGTACAATTTTGCACTGGAAATCTCTCCAGGATATCTGACTTCGGCTGAACGGAGCTAAAATAAATTTTTGCTTTATTCGAATGGAATAAATTTCTCTTATTGAAGTCCATTTTAACGGCATCCCTTCCTGGAAAAAAAAATATTCTCAAAATTTTTGAATATACCCCATATCTACACTTTTAGAAGTACCCCTGGTCACCATCGACACACATTTGCCTGAATTTGATAAAGAGCATAAAAATTAAAATACACGGGAAAACTTATACTAAAACCGTTTGCCTTAATAACAGCAAACAACGTTTAATGTCATTTCATGTCAAGCTGGGCAAAAAAATCTGTACGACATTAATTTGTGAAGAGCAGTCGACTGATGGTGGTAGTTGGGCTGACAAAAAAACGCTACTCTGTTGCTGTTCGGAGGCTGTTCTACAAAACGCAACGAAACACGCAAAGAAACACAAAAACCTAGGCACCAAACACACACCTTGCACACACACACAATATAACGGTACCAAAACACACAAATAAAAAACATAAATTTCCTGAAAATGAAAAAAGTGAAACATGCGCAATGTGGCAACATTACCTACCCATCTTCCTGCTGTTGCCTGCGTACCTGCCTGCCTGCCCACCTATCTACTGCAGGAGCCAAAGAAAAGCCCACAACTGTTCACTGACCCTACTTCATGTGTTGGAGATTGGATGTTGGATGCTGCTGCGTTGAGTAGTGAATGAACCCTACAAACACACACACAATCACATACAAGCAAACAGCTTAAATTTTTAAATAACATTCCAAGTTGTTGAAGGGTGATGCTATGGAGACGGGTGTTAGAAGTACTTTGTTGAGGTAGTTAATATGACCACTTAAAAGGTGACTTTTAATGAGTCTGTTTTTATGCCTAGCCATGGATTTTAGTTTGTTTTTTGTGCGTTTGGGTTTTTTGTTTGGGGATGTTTTTCATATAAATCGATGAACCAACATTGCTTGAGCTCTAAATTTTTGTGAAACCCAAACAGGAAATACCAATGTAATGTGAATGATGGTGATATTGGTGAGTGTGGGTGTTAACCTTTGATTTAATTTTCACAGCACATTCAAATCAAACGAAATGTTTATTTGCAAATTTCAATTGAAATCATAAATCAACACATTACTGAGCGATACACTAGAGGGCAAAAGAAATCATATGGTTTAAAAAAACAATCTTCTAGGTACCGAGATCGTGTCGATAGACAAATGTTTAATGATTTTAGAGAAATGTCAATGAAATTTTCTTTAAGGCAAAATTTATATGAAAATTTCTTGCAAAATGTTCACGAAATTTTCTCCATGACAAAATTTCAATGAAATTTTCTTTACCCACAAAATTTCCTTCTCTAGACCATTTAACATTTGTATAAACAAACATTTTTTTCCAACACTGTACATTTGTATATAAGTCAAGTGCCTGGTAAACATGAAAATTGCAATGAGAGTGATGTGTGTGTGTGTGCAAGCTTGGCTGCGATGATGGTGATGATAGCAGGTCAAATAAAAGTTCAAAATGTTCAAGGGCGTTAGTTTTTTTGTTTTTGTTTTTGTTTTGTGTTTATGGTGATCATCAAAAGGTTTAATTCAAACATGAATAAACCTTTCATGGCTGCGTACATAAAAATGTTGGCTGGTGTTAAAACAACAAAACTAAATACAAGTAAGACATGGCTAACTAAAATTTGTGAACATAAGAAAAAAACTGGTTAAATGATGTGTCATTAAGGCGAAGCATTAAAAATGTTTAAAACCAGAAAGCAAAAAAAAACTGAAATTTTCTGGGTGAATAAAATTACCAAGAAGAATTCCTAATTTTCTATGCAAGTCTAATCTTATATATAAAAATCAATTTGTGTTTGTTTGTGTGTTCCTTATAGGCTCAAAAACGGCAGAACCGATTTTCATGAAATTTTCACAGACGTAATAATATGTTTTGATATCCGAAGGGGGCGCGGAAGCCCACCCCATCCCCTTTTTCACAAACGCCAGATCTCGGAGACGGGTGCACCGATTTAAGCGAAATTTTGTATGGTACCCCAAAAATACGAAATTGGTATATAATTTTTGGGTCAAATAACCTTGGGGGACGCCCCATTCCAAAATCCACCCGATTGGGACAATATGGGTATGAAATGAAAGGTATTTCATAGTAGAGTACGAACTTGGTATACAACTTTCACCTAAAGTGTTGGGGGGGGGTCCCCAAAAAAGTTCCAAGAGGACACTTTTACCGCTTTGGGCAATATGGGTATCAAATGAAAGGTATTTAAAGTAGAATAGAAATCTGACAAAAATGTATTCCTTGGTGTCTGAGGGAGGGATAGTATAGGACAGAAATAAACGTTCTATAGTGGTCGAGTACAATGTTTACCCTCAAATTAGGGTAGACACAGGAGGACCTACGGATATTTAAAAATGTGGTACCCAAGTGGTCGCTTGAAATATGATTTTGAATGTATATAGCCAATACAAAAAAATTAAATAGTGTGAATCTGAACGATACTCATAGCCCTGAATATCTTGATAGCTACCTTCAAAATGTTTGACATTATGGGGCTCAAACTAAATCGTGATCTAGCACGATGCTGATATACTTAGGGGTCCGCCTCTAAACTCTCTTCAAACCGGACATGAATGTCTTTGGTGATAAACAATAGATATTTGATAGTTTCGTGTCACCCTAAAAACTCCCCCTAAACCAATGGTAATTGGGGCTGAAGTAGATCTAACATCCAAACTTTAATGAGCGGACCCTCCCCTTACACTATTTTCAAAAACCCCAGATATTGGAGATGGGTGGGGCGATTTCAGCGAAACTTAGTTTGTTTATGTAGGGTGGGATATCTAGGGGGTCGCCGAACCTCCCAAGCCAGCCAAATGGAATATAAACCCATAATGATAATATGGGACTCAAATGAAAGGTATTTAAGACCAGAGCACGAATCTTCAATAAAATTTAAATTTTCTATGAAATTCAAAATTTAAATTCCATTTTATTGTGAAAAGTTTTCTCATTTTAAATTCAAATGCTTCAAAAAATTTTGCAATTTTCATCTACAATTACAGCCAAATTGTCATCAGCAACCCTCTTGGGAAACCAAGACTTTTGTCTTAGTGGGTATAGTGGGAATTTATAACATCGAGATGTGCTGTCAAAAAAAACACTGAATGGGTTTAGGATTGCCAATTTGATAGCCATTATCATTCGAACTAAAAAAAGACTAAGAGGCACACACACAAGTTTTGATAGTTTCTTTTGTTTTTGTTGTCAATGGGGCAAGCTTTTATTTTATTTTTATTTTTTTGTAATGTCTTGCTTTAGTCGTTTATTTCCCCATTAAGGCTTTGTTATGCCAGCTGCCGGTGTTGTTTATTTTTTAATCTTGTCCCACAAAACAATTTGCACGCTATATGGGGGGGGCCAGTGATGCCAACAATTTACCAGCAAAAAGCGTAATAAAAATTGTAAGAGGGGTTAAAAAAGAGTAAAATTTTGCGTAAACTAACTTTGATTTTTGGAAAATTTTCCAATAAGTGAATAATTTTAATGAACATTTTTGTGATCATGGCATTGTGTAGGGTTTGTTCCAGGAATAACTAAAACAACTACAAAAACCACAACGCATATACAAATTGACGAAAAAAAAATTATGGGGCATTGCCATCAAATATTTTCGCGTTGATCGTCGAGATGTGGATTTCATTAACCCATCAGAAGACCTAGGTTCAAATCCCGGATTGAACCTCATAAAAAATTTTCAGTGGAGGTTTTCCTCTCATTAATGCTGTCGACTTTTGTGATGTTATCAGCCATTTAAGACTTTTCTACTTTTGGACTCGGCAAAAATTGGTCCCTGTTCATTGACCCATAAATTTAATCGCATATAACTCATTGATGTGGGAGAAGTTTCTCTTATTCCTTAAGTAATGTTTGTGGGAAATTTTATGTTAAACAAGAAAGGGCCAAAGTAGTAAAAATTTCAAAAAGGGTAAAAAGCGCTAACTTGAAATGCAAAAAGCATCCACTTAGAGTTTTTATCGTTTGGCACTACATGGTACAATTTCGGGTTTTTGGTGTCCTAAAAAAGCACAAGTTGGCATCCCTATTAGGGACCATATGCAAGAGATTTACTACATCATAGTAAAAATAAAATTGGATTGCATTATGTGGCCCTTTTAAGGGTTTGTTGGTGGAGTGGAGTTTGCGATTTATACCCAACCTATTTTTCTATGCAGCAACAGCAACAGCACCCCTTTTAAGAGAGGCGGCCATCATAACCAATCCCTCCATAATGTACTAAGATGACTTTGCCTAATTTTATATTTAGGACATGTTTCCTATGGTCGCGTGCCATTCACTTCATTGCAAAGCAAATTTTTGGTGGGTTGGTAACTACGGTGACGGAAACAGCAATATCATGGCTAATGCAAATACAAACCAACACGCACACAACAATTTTTAAGCATTTAATGGCTAGTGGAAGTCAATCTAAGGATTCGTAAAGAATTTCCTTGTTATAAGGATTTATGCAATATTTAAAATATAACAAAGATTTCACTTCATTTAAAAAATATAAAAAATTCTACAATTAAATAGAAAACGCAATTGGGAAAGGTAAGTGTAATTTTAGTACACTTTCCTTTGGTAAAGTGTAGTTTTCGTTCACTTTCCTTTGGGAAAGTGTAGTTTTAGTATCCTTTTCTTTGGGAAAGTGTAGTTTGAGTACAATTTCCTTTAACAAAGTTTAAGTTTGGTTTAAGTATCCTTTCCTTTGGGAAAGAGTGGATCTAGTACCCTTTGCTTTGGGAAAGGGCGGATCTAGTACACTTTCCTTTGGGAAAGGGTGGTTTTAGTACCCTTTCCATTGGGAAGGGTTGTTTTAGTACCCTTTCCTACGGGAAAGGGTGGCTTTAGTAGCTTTTCTTTTGGTAGAGGTTGGGTTTACTATCCCTTTCCTTTGGGAAGGATTGGTATTAGTACCCTTTCCTTTGGCAAAGGATGGTTTTAGAACCCTTTCTTTTGGGATAGAGCGTTTTTTAGCGCCCTTTCCTTTAAGAGAGAGTGGTTTTTGGTATCCTTTTCTTTGGGATAAGTTTTTTTTGGTACCCTTTCCTTTGGGAAAAGGTGGTTTAATACACATTCCTATGCGAGAGGGTGGCTGTAGTAGCTTTTCCATTGAGAAAGTTGTTTTTATTACACTTTCCTTTGCGAAAGAGGTTTTTTGGTGCACTTTCCTACTGTAAAGGGTGGCTTTAGTAACTTTTTCTTTGGGAGAGGTTGGGTTTACTACCCTATCTTTTACGAAGGATTGGTTTTAGTACCCTTTCCTTTGGGAAAGGATGGTTTTAGAACCCTTTCCTTTGGGAAAAGGTGGTTTTAGTACACATTCCTATGGGAGAGGTTGTATGTAGCAGCTTTTCCTTTAAACAATTTTCGTTTTATTACCCTTTCCTTTGCGAAAGGGTGGTTTTAGTACACTTTTCTACGGGAATGGGTGGCTTTAGTAGCTTTTCCTTTGGGAGAGGTTGGGTTTATTACCCTTTCTTTTGCGAAGGATTGATTTTAGTACCCTTTTCTTTAGGAGAGAGTCGTTTTTGGTATCCTTTCTTTTGGGATAGGGTGATTTTTGGTACCCTTTTCTTTGGGATAGGATGGTTTTTGAACTCTTTCCTTTGGATAGGGTGGTTTTTGGTACCCTTTCCTTTGGGACAGGGTGATTTTTGGTACCCTTTCCTTTGGGAAAGGTTGGTTTTTGGTACCCTTTCCTTTGAAATAGCGTCGTTTTTTGTAACCTTTCCTTTGGGATAGGGTGCTTTTTGGTAAAAGGTTATCTATCAGACGATATGTATTGGTTGTATGGCATGTCACTTTCTGTATGCATGTGTATAACTTTAACATATGCTAAGTTTAACATGTCATATAACAAATACATATCGTTTGATGGCAGATTAAGAAAAATAACAAGCTCTCCGTTATAATCTTAACTTTCTGCTTCATTGAGACGAGCGTAAACTTGAACTTATTAAATAATAGTTTTATTAGATTTTTTAACCAGTTTTATTGCCTATGCTATGTATAATCAATCTTTGTCTGCTCTCTTTTACCAAAATTTTTGCAACGCTGCCGAGTTACATAAATGGCCAAGCATGTAATTTTCAAATTGTCAGCACTTTAGCCATGTGTCATGGACATTGCTTTGCTTTCGTTGCATCACTTGCAAATACCGACTTGCTGATTCTTTCATGATTTTGCTAAGGCTGCATTGTTTTTGACTAAAAATATCAATGTCTTGGACAAGTGGGTAACTCAAATAACTGTTAGTGTAAAATTTCCAATAAAGGTCACCACAATGGATGGTTGCCATATCTGCAAAAAATCGGTATTGAGTTGTTTTTTATTTTTTCTAAGAATCAGAAGACAGCTTTTGTGATGTAGTTTTACATATTAAGGTAGGTATTAAATTCAATCACTGTGAAAAGTTTTAACAAAACATTGTTTCCCATATGGTAAAAATCATCAAAAAAGTATTTTTTACAATAAGAAGGCATATAGGCAACCCCATCATATGTTTAACCCCACTAACCACCGGCATTTATTTTGGTAAATTGTGTTTGCGTAGTGTTGTATTAAAAAAATATTGGAAGAGATTTATTTGCAAACAATTGTAGTTTATTTAAAACGCAATGAACGCAAATGCGACAAAAAATCTTTTTTTGAAAAACGTTTCGTGCACGCTTTTAAAGAAAAGTAAAAAAGTAAAGTAGGTAAAGAATAGAGTTATATGGAGTTTCACTGTGAAAACTGAGCTTAATACCGATTTTTAGCTGCAAAAGAAACATACATTGATGTACATAGGGGTTTTAAAATTAACCCTGAGAAGACAGTAATCTGCCCGTTTATGACAAACGTTTCACCACGTTAAATTTACAAAAGAAGACGACAAGAAGTAGGATCACCAGATACCGACAAATGGGTATTGATATGATAAGCGAACGTTCATTTTTATAAATTAGAACCCACGAAAAATTGCTTATATATCACCTTAGTAACATGATTAGACTCTGGACCCTCTTACCAACATCAATCAACCTACCCTAACCAAATTTAACAGCATTAGTGAGGGTGAAGATAGGTTAGTAAGGGGATAAGTAACGCCAATAAATCTGTGGCTTAATTCTATTTTGCTCCATACACTAGTTTGGGATTTTTTAGATAGAATAAGTATAAGTATTTAAAGATTCGAACATCTATACATCTCCTCTAAGCCAAGCAAATGGTGTTAACCTTTTCCCAGCATTTTGTATTCCACGTGCAGATTAAAGAAACAAAGTATATTTTAACTAGGTGGGTACGTCCATTAGTATTAATCCTTATACTCTTTCATTTACACAGATTTGTGAATTTGTGGTAGGCTTGAACGCTGGACAACCTTGACATACCAAATCATGATTAACTCATAAAATCTAAGCAAACCTACCTACCTACCTAAACACATACACATATACGTTTATACATTAGATTCAAGTAAATCTTAGCGGTATGTAATGCAAACTCAACAGCATAGCACTAAGAACGAACATTCAATTACAGTTGTTCAATGTTATCTTGTTGTTTATCTCTTTCTCTCTCCCTGAAGGTCTTTCAACGAATTGCAACATCTCTCTCAGTATTTGCTTACACTACAAATACACAAACCAATAGCGTACAATGGGGCTGACTACTAGACAAGTAAAAAATGAAAACGAGTTAAAAAACAATGCTTTGAATTGTACAATTTAAAAATACCTTTAAATTAAAAACTAATTTTATCTTTACCATCATTAAAACAAATATGTAGATTTTCTCATTGGCTAAGCAAAGGTTTACTGTATTGACGTTGTTGGCTTTCGCTACATTGAAATGTTATCAACTAATGAAAATAACAGTTAATTACTCTTCTCAAAGGTGAAAAAGGCTTACTCACTGTGTGAGCAGAAATGAAAGTGTAAATACTTGTTTTCCAAAGGTGAGCTTACTGTATGTGTGTGTGCGCAAGTATGTATGCAGCATGTGGCAAATATATCCAGTTTACCTTTTGTCTACATTAAGTATTAACCATCGGGCGACCGACATATTTATTGAGAAAGAGAAATTGCCAATTTGCAGGGAAGGCCATAAACAACATAATCGCCAATACGCCAGTATTAACCAACAAACAAAACCAAAGAATCTGTAGCAAGCACACAGCTTTTGGCGTTTGCTTCTTGTGCAAACATAAAAGGAGGTATGGGAAAAGATGTAGTATAACAGAAATGTGTATGACTGAATGTCTCTAGTTATTTGGATTTGGAGCACATTATCTGTAAATGTGTAAACGGATGACATTGCATTGTTGAGCAATAAGAATAGAGGAGCAAACACACAACTAATGGAAAGAAAAAAATTGCCCATTTACACATTCTTAGAAGCATACATGTGTATGTATTTATGTAGACAATACATATGTAGATATGTATACTAGGCAAAATTAAAAAAAGCCAGGGTTTCCAATAAAGATTTTTCCCAAATTTGATAAAAAAAACAAGTTTAATTTTGTGAAAATTATGTAGAGCGATTTTTTTATTTTATACTTCTAACTCTCACCCTTTTAACGAAAAACTGCCTTTTGGAGGTTCCTTATAACTTAATATTTTAACGCCGAATGGATATATAATTACCCATAGATAGAGCTGTCTTAGAAAATTCCAGCTCGAGTTAGGAAAAAGATATCTTATTGCTGTTTGGATTGGCGTCAAGGAAACGAAATCGGAATCCGAATTTTTATGCAAAATCGAACTTTTCCATCTAAATGTGTGTGTGTGGTGTTCTGCACACATTTATGAGAAATCGGAGAAGGCAACCGTGGCGCAGAGGCTGACATTTCCGCCAATGAAGCCGTACACCTGGGTTTAAATCCCGGTGTGAACATCAGAAAAATTTTCAGCAGTGGCTATCACCATACAAATGCTGGCCACGTTTGTGAGGTATCCTGCCATGCTAAAACTTCTCTAACAAGTATTGTCGCCATGCGGCACGCCGTTCGCACCCGGCATAAAGGAGGAGGTCCCTTATTATTTAGCTTAAACTTGACTCATTGATATGAGAGAAGTATTCCCCGTTCCTTTATGGAATGTTCATGGAAAAATGTATAGTATATACGAATTCAAAGTTCCGGAGTCATTTGTGTGATAACAGAATTAAATTTTAGTTCAAAATACCACCGAATTTGTCCAGTAATATTTGGCGAAACTTCGATTTTGCTTAAAAATCCGCACTCTAGTAATAAGCTGCCTTCTTTATTTTATCATCATTTAATGATAACAGAATTAAGTTTTATTTCAAAATACTACCGAATTGTCAAATAATAATTGGCCAAAATTTGGTTATATTCCTCTATCGCGTGGCACGTTTTCTGCCGCACTAGAACGCTAATAGCTAAAAAGCAAAATCGCCTGTGATTGTTTTTAACTTCCTCGTGTGCCAATTTAGTTACTCGCACAATAGAAAATGTTTGCAGGGCAGTGACATATCAATGAAGTTCAGAACATAACCGCACAAACACACTCTTAAATCATTTAGTTAAAAAAAGTTTAATCCAGTGATGATGGATACACAGATTGGCTTGTCTCACCGCACAATTTGTACATATCTATGTATGTTACTTATGCTGTATGTAGCTTGTAAATATACACCCATATAGCTTATATATAAATACTTGCAGATAAGTATGTAAATACAATATTATTGTCGTTTCATCGTTGTGTATTGTTGTGTTATACACACAAATCCAATTAGCTGTGGCGAAACACAATGTGTTCTCTCGTGTTGTTGCTGCTGCTGCTGTTGGTGGCTCCAATTCTTGTTGCTGCTGTTGTGTGTGTGTTTTTTTTATTGGCTGCTGGCTGTTGTTGTTCGTTACTACCGAATGTCGCCGAATGCTATGAATCTGCCGCTGCTTTTGCTACTGCTACTGCTGCTGATTCTGGCCGATAGCTTGAGATTTGCTTTTACATATTTACACACACATAAATTAGTCTTACAATAAAACACATCATCATCATGCATGCATACATTTTGTGAAGTTCTGTTGTTCCATTGAAAGAAGAAATACCGTTAAATATAGTACAAAATTTAGTTTATATTTTCACATGACAGAGCAGAATTAATTTCATGTTGGGTTTTCTTTCCACCATGGTTGCTTGCTTGACACATTTCTTACTTCTCTCTCCCACTCGCCGTCATTCTCTTCGGGTCACACTCTCTGCATCTCCCTACAGATTATATGATATGTCAATTCATTTCATTAGAAGAGGATGTTGAGTGGGGCTGCGTTCTCCATGTGATAACCAGTGTTGCCGTTTAATTTGTTTACAATTTAGAATTTTAATATGATAGAACATAAAAAATCAAAACATTATTTCTGAGTAAATTTTTTAACCCGATTTAATAACGACTAAAAGTGTTTTTTTTTGTTTGTTTTAAACTCGTTATTCGTATAACTTTAGGGAATTCTTAAAAAAAATTTTTGTTGAATGTTAGTTAAGAATGAACTAGAAAATAAAAAAACGAACTGAATGTTAGTTCTGATTTTTGCTCACTATGCAATTTCAGCGCCTAGAAGTAGGTCGTAATCAATATGATGAAGAATGACGTAAGAGTACAAAAAAATTGTGACTTTTCAGAGTTAAAGAAAATGTAAACATATACGGCCTTATTCTTAGATTTGAAATAGGTTTATGTAACAGATTTCCCTTATAGATCTGTCAAATATTCCTTTGTAAGTAAGGCTGTTTATGTTTACCCTAATCCTTTTTTATATCATGTCTAAAAAATTTTGTATTTTAATACCAAGTCTTTCAGTATTAATGATATGTACCAAAAAATATTCTTACGGAAAAGTTTTAAATAACATGGTATAACAAATAATAAATCGTGAGTTGCACTGTATAGGGTAAGTGCTCCTAAGTTCGGCATGTACCAGTAGTCGGCTCTTTTGTCTTTTTATACTTAAATAACTAAGAATATGTAAAACTGTCTATTTAAAAAATTATCAATTAACATCAATAATATCCTCTGCTCTCTTTGTAAATATAAATATTTGAGCTGAGATTACAGATTAGGGCAGAAATACACTTTTAGTGAGAGTTTTCCATCAATAAGAACGAAAGTGCCTGTTCTTTAGAGTGCAATTTATGAATGTATTGACTTTAGAAGTTAAGAAGGCGTAGAAAAATTTAATATTGTTGATCAAAAATAATTTTTAATGGTAAAAGACATTAAAAAAAAAACATTTCAGTCATAAAAATTATTTAAAATAATATTTTTTTTTTCATTTTTTAATACGATGCTGCCTTAAGGTACCATAAAAAACTGTATTTTCCAGTAGTCAGCAAATTAGTGAAAAAAGGTTATTTTGAGGCCTACAGAAATCGAATTGGCAGATAGGTTTATAAGGAAGATATATCAATACATTGTTCGATGTAGCCTTTCTTCGAAATTACCCTGAATATGGACAAAATAGTAATCACTACCATGTTGGACGCCTTCTTGGCACATAAATTACTTGTCCGCCTATGAATTTCAATCCCGGGGATAAAAAGTTTCTCTCAAAAACCTATGTCCAAATGAAACTTTAGTAGACGATATAGGAGTGAGAGCATAGACAACGGAGGACATGTTAAGGCTTTTGATAAAAAAGACTTTTCTACACGATACGACCGGGCTCTCGGAGATACTGGAATCTTGGAATAATGACGTTGATCGAAGGTTTATAATTTGGGAATTTATGGTGAAGGAATACTTGAGGAGCTTCAAACAATTTAAATTTGCTTTTTTGCTCTAATGGTTAACGCTATTTGATTTGTTTTTGGGCAAACGTGCAAATGTGTCAAAATCAAGAATATATGATTTTTACATATTTTGGGCAAAAATGATAAAACAAGTTGGGTAGAATATTTGACTTATCTGAACGTAGCCTAAGAATACAAAAAATTAGCAACTTAGTAGGTTTGACTCAAAAGACCCCAACACTTTTAAGGTCCATTAAAATTGTGAGCAACCGTGGCGCAGAGCATGTCAGCCTATGACGCTGAACGCCTTAGTTAGAATCATGGCGAGAACATCAGGAAAAAATTCCTGCGGTGGTCATACCCTCCTAATGCTGGCGACAATTGTGAGTTACTATGCCATGTTTACTTACATAGCAGATATGTAAAAACTTCTCCCATTAAGGGCTGGCACCCAGCGGCACGCCATTCGGACTCGGCTATAAAAAGGAGTTCCCCTTATCATTGAGCTTAAACTTGAACGGCCAGCACTCATTGATATGTGAGAAATTTGCCACCTGTTCCTTAATGAAATGTTCGTGGGATAATTTGTTTTTAATCCGTTTCATAAATATTTTAGTATTTATTCATTTCTTTTTATTGACATAATTAGTTGTTCTTTAAGAAAGAATCTATTAACTGAAAATGATTTGAGTATGGCAACACTGATTTTATGCGAATAGGAAAAATAATAAAGAAAGCATACAACAATACAACAACACATACTTGAGCACACACGACTTGGTACTTCTTTTTGTCAAGTGTCCATATTATTATTATTGTTGTACTCGAATACTCTTTTTTATTCTGCTTCTGTCACTGTTTCTTATAAACACAATGCACCGCATGCACCATATATGTATGAACATATATACATAAATGTGTAAGCATATTTTAATGGTTTCCATAATTGAGGATAATTTATGAAGAACTTAACACACAAAGTAAATAAATATACACACACAGGTTCTTTCCTCTAAAACTCAACGTCTTACAAGAGAAAAAAAAAATCCAAAAGAAATCACAAAAAAATCTTACCCGCTGTCGTTCGTCTCTTGACAATAATAAACAAAAGAAATCAGGCTTGAGCTACCAGTATGTATGTAGCAGCAGCCAGTTTAAACTTCCACAACAATAGCTGAGTGAGACTTGATAAGGTGAGAGCAGAGCCAACGCGTTCTATATGAACGCAACGGATGTGTGTAAGTACGTATGTTGTATGTACTCTCGCATACGTGAGTAAAGATTATTGTGCGCAGTGGGAGGTGAGATGTAATGTAAAACAGAAAAAACAACAGCAAGCACCACATCCATGGACACGGGAAAGCAGCAACATACAAACCCACAAACTTTTTCTTTTTGAAATGGGAACAATTTGAAATTCTTTAATGTTGAATTATAATTTCTTAAATGTATTAAATTATTTACTAAACACGCACACACACACACAAAAAGATGCAAATATGCAAGGATTTTAAAATTGGTTTCTTGTTTTTTCCCCTTTGGCTCCTTCTGTATCACAATACAAAGATCAAATGAAGCTTATCCCATTTTTTTTTCATTTGTCTGGGATTTATTCTTATTTTTCACTGAACTCTAGACATATTTTATGATGGAGTTTGCTGGCTACTCTTCTTTGTTTTTCCTTATTATAATACGTATTTTAAAATACATGTATTTTTTAATGCTTACACTTTATTTAAATAAAATTTATTTAATATTTTCAAATAGGGTTTTTTCTCGCTTTTCCCTTGGAAAACTATCGCATACACACACACGAACAATTCTTTAAACGCAGAGAGTCCTTGCATCCACCGCGAACGCGACACCGAAACAGCGAACAACAACAAACTCTCCCGAAATTCAAAATTGGACTCAATCGAAATAAGAAGGTATCACTTGACCAACAACAAAGTTTATGTACAACTCTGAGCAGCTGTCAGTTTGTGGCCCACATATGACAGTAATACCATTCAAAGGGAATGGATAGCAAGAAACGCCCTGAAGGTTAAATTTAATCCAGAACGTAAAGCGTATTACGTTTTTCAACTAGCATACACACATGGCTGAAATATATTAAGGTTGTCTCACGCAAACAGTGGTTACTATTTGACAGTGTTAAGATGCTCGATTTAAGTTTGCATTCTCTTTGTTATCTTCCATGGCGAAACATTTAAAGGTGGTCTCATTTGTACAACAACCAATTGGTGCAATTCGCCATCTTGTCATCAAGCTGATCGACGTTTTGCCAACACACCCAAAGAAATTTGTGTGCGTATGTATATGCGTGTGCGTACATGAACAAAGAATAAGCGAGAAAGAAGATAACAGGAAAGAGAGTGCCAACAAAAATCTGTCATCTTAATACCGTCATACCTGGGCGGCTGGTAACAGTTGTTCGCGTGAGACCACCTTTATAAATCCGCCTTGGTTATCTTCATTCTAGCTCATGTACACACCCCTTATGTAGACGTATATACAGACGATAAACAATTCTTTTGTGCGTTGGCAAAACGTCGATCAGCATGACGACAAAATTGCGATTTCACCATATGATTCATGGCGAAACAATCAAAGGTGGTCTCATTTGTACAAAAACCAAAAATCATATGGTGCAATTCGCCATTTTGCTATCAAGCTGATCGACGTTTTACCAACACGCGCAAAGAAATTTGTGTGCGTGTGTGTATACGTGTGCGAACATGAGCAGAGAATATGCGAGAAAGAAGATAACAACAAAGAGAATGCAAACAAATATATGACATCTTCCTACTGTCAAACTTGACCGGCTGCTAACAGCTGTTCGCGTTAGGCCACCTTATTAAATCCGCTCATTCTGTTTTGACCTTTCCATCAACCACTGCCACTTGTTCAAAAATACAACTATGTAGCGATTATTTATTGTTTGTCGTTCAACAAATCGCATATAAATGTTCAATTCATCGAAAATTTCTAATTTTTCAGGTGAGCGGGAGTAAAAAAGTTTAATGTTTGCGAAAAAATTTCATTGTTTTTAGGTTCTGCTCTAAATTTTGGGTTTTTTGAATAGTAAAACAGTAACACAAATGCTACTTGAACTTATGGAAATGTAAAGAATGGACCACCGTTTCCTAAATAACTCGTTTAACGTGTTTCCTAAAGATTTGCAGTCCGAGCAAAAAGTAAGGTTACCGCCAATGAAGCAGCCGTTAAAAAATCTTTAAAATCAGTTCTGAATTGAATAGTTCCAGCTCGTGTCACTACCTACGACTTTATGTTATGTTAATTATAAAATAATTGAATTGTCATATTTGTTACACACGTACTGTTTTTGTTTTTAATGTAAAATATTTAAAATATTTTAAAGTTTCTAATAAAAAGGAAAAAGGGGCGATTTTTTGTGCTATTTACAAAAAATCCACGTTTTTACGAATGACACTATTTGTGCCACTATTTGAAATTTTCCAACAGTAGCTGTGTTCGGGAACTCAAAAATATGTGCAAATTTGCACAAATTGTTTGCCAGCAGAAATTTGAAACTTGAACACATGTTTTGTAAAGGTCAGCTGTTTTATGATAAGCAGCCGTTACATAAAAATAAAAAAACTAACGACAAAATGGATAAAAAAGGCAGAGGTAAGTAAAATATATAAATATTGTTCACTAAATTTGTGTCATTTCTATTTATTGGGTTGCCCAAAAAGTAATTTTAAAAGAAAGTAAATGCATTTTTAATAAAACTTAGAATGAACTTTAATCAAATATACTTTTTTTTCTAAAGCAAGCTAAACGTAACAGCTGATAACTGACAGAAGAAAGAATGCAATTACAGAGTCACAATCTGGAAAAAAATTGTCAACCCCGACTATATGAAAATCCGCAATTACTTTTTGGGCAACCCAATACTTTTAATGAAGATTCATGGCAGCAGCTAGTGTTCAGGTACAGAAAACTCGACAAATGAAGTTGTAATTTTACCTCAAGTCAGGTGTTCTCCATTAGAAGGTAAGTGCAAAATTTGCGGAATTATTTGGAAAATCTTGAAAAATTAAAACGTTATATCCTTCCAGACACCAAGAAAAGAGCAATTATCGGTTTCTTAAGTGTTTTGATGGAATCATCCTCATCGGAGAGCTACGATGAAACCAACACCGATGCTGCCATGCCTAGCTGGGCAGTTAAACAAATAACGCACAGTGCAGATTAGTCTGCCAATTGTGAACGGATAAAGATATCTTCAATGATAACAAAGTGTCCGTAGCCGCCACATGACCATAGAAAGCTCCTTTAGCCTTACATTAGTGGTCGTAGCATTATCTAGCCACAATATCCAAAAGCATTAGATGGTTAGTCCAAGGTACCTTTGTCAGCACAATAAGTGTACTTTTGTATATCGTGATGGCATGTAAATCAGTTGTAGTCCTATGCAGCCTTCGAAATGCTTACTGATGTTCGGCGAATGGAAATTGTCCAATGAGAGAAGCGGGCGGAGTAGCCCCTCATGCGTCTTGGCTACTGATGAGAGAAGGGAGATCGGTCTGTACGACTCCCCCATGCTCGTGTCCTTTTCAAGTTTCAGTAGCGGGATCAGACTACCCATCTTCCAAACATCGGGTACTACAATATAATAGTGTTCAGATAGGCTGAGGGCAGTTGTAAGGTAATCGACTCTAGGCAGATACAGATTCTTCAGCATCAGTGTAGAGATTCTGTCTGGAACTAGCGCCTAGCACCACAGATGACATTCGTAGCTTCGTGCACTGGTTGTTGCTGTTGTAGCAGTGTTTTTTACACTGAAAGACTCCATCGGGCCAATTCGGTACGTAGAACCGGCTGCCATGTTTTCCAAGTAAGGAAATAAAAAAAACATCCAAAACAAAAATCAGCTGTTTTTTAAAAAAATTTACTGGAAGTCTTTCGCGTACTTTTTTTCAAATTTTTTAAAGATAGTAAATTGGCTCTTACTCTCCTGCAAATTTTTACTGGAAAAGTACACAAACAGACCTAGTAACGTTGATTGCACCTCAAGAAATTGACCTCCCCAAAATTCAAATAGATAAAACAAACAAAAATGATGCCGGCAATAGTTCAAGTGTTCAGTTCAAGTTTTTTTTTGCCATTTTCCGTTTTTTTTTTATATGGAGTTTGACAACATTCCGCTTAAAAAGCTGAATATTCAGCTTTAAAGGAAGAATATAACATAAGACATGGATTTAGAGATTAAGGGTTGGTATTCTATTCTGATTTCGGAATAGCAGCTGAAATTTTTAATTATTTCGCGAGCGGAATCAAATGTTTTTGTTCCCATACCAAAACATTTTTTTTTTTTATTTTTATTTTTTTCTCAAATATATAAAGAAAATGGAACTATTGAAACCAATAAAAGAAACTAAAATGATGCTGGCAATAGTTTAAGTGTTGCCACTATAACAGTTTTTTTTCATTTTCCTCACTTTAAACAGAGTACTACTTTTCCGCCGGTTTTCTGCCAATGTTTCGCCGACGTTTTTTTATATGGAGTTTGACAGCATTCCGCTCGAAATACTGAACAGAATACTCAGCTTAAGAGAAGAAGCACACAAGACATTTCTTTTACACTGTGGAATCATTTGTTTTTATTTCATTTTAGTTTCTGTTTCGGGCATCTCAGTACATAGCCATGTTAAAAAAAAAAAAATTTTAAATTCATTATACTTACCGCACATGAGTATAAACCATTAAATGACCACCATAAAATGAATTATTTTGCATGATATAAAAAAATTAAGCCAATGCAAGCAATTAGAAAAATTAAAAGGATCAAATAATAAATCCTTTTTATTAATTAATCCAAATTAACAGCAGAGAGCGGAACAATTACTACACTGAGAAATTTGTTTTTTTTTTTGATATTTACGATCATTTAATTTTTTTTTTTTTTTTGGATTTCAAATTAAAACTTTTGCTTTTTATTTTTTTCAAAAGTACATTGAAGCATCATAAGCATTCATCTAAAAATAATAAATACGTACGTTCTACCATCATTATAATATGTATGTATATGCATGTATGTACTGTTTGGTTGGTTGGTTGATTTATTTTCTCCATTTTTATTTTTAATATGCTTCATACTCTCCTCATTATGAATAGCTTATTGTCTAAATATGTTTTTTTTATAATGTTTTTCTGTTTTAAATTTTCTTTTTTTAGGAATTGTGTTATACAGACTACATAATTTTATATGTATATAAATATTTTGGATAAATCTAAACCATATTGTGACTTAAATTTTTTTTAATAATTTATAACGGCAAGCATTCGAAATGAATAGCATGGCAATTGAAAACAAAATCAATAAGTTTGAAAAAAAAACAAAAAATAATTACAATCTAATTACATAAATAACTATGTTTTTGTTGTTATTCCTTTTTCTTTACAAATTGAATTTGATTGTATGAATAAAGCATATTGCATATTTACGATCTTCATCAAAGTGTTGTGTTTGGTTGCATTGGTTTCTTTTGCTTGTTTTTTTTTTTTTGTTTTGTTTTTATTTATAATTGTTGTTGTTTTTTATGTATAGCTGCATTTTATGTCCTACATACTTTTATTTGTTTTCTTCTAATGTACATATTTAACAATCATTCACATTCGCTCCTTCGTTCGTTCGTTCGTTCATTCACTCATTCATAGATTCAATCAATTCTTAATTGAGGTATATATACTAATCCAACAATGTATGTGTGTGTTTGTGTGAGTGTGTTTTTCTTCAAAATAGTTTTTTTTTTTTTTGGGGGGGGGGGGGGGGGGGGGGTTCGTATATGGGGTTAGATGTGTGTATGTGTGCACTGAATGTAACATAGCATTAGATGGTCCTTTTTTGAAAATTTTAATTTTCAAGAATTAAATTAATTATGTTTTTACAGCAACTTATGGAATATATGACAAATAAATTAAGTTTTTATAAAATATAAGGAAATTTATAAAAATTAAAATTTTAAGTAATGACTTACCCAATGGGAGGTAAAATATTACAAAACTTTATAAAAAAATAATTTAATAATAAAAAAATTTGGTGACATTTTCAGAGGTCTAGTGTGCCACGCGCAATGCAATACAAATATGTGACGACCCTGCTATGCGATATGATACACAGAATCTCAGGCCAGCAGTTTTTATATGCCGGATTGACAACCCTTTCTTGGTCCTGGGTTTCCGCCTCAACGATACGTGTTAAGATGGTGTGGATGTTATTCCGCAGCATGCCACTATGCGTATATACATAAGGGTTGGTATTCAATTTTGCTTTCGGAATAGCCGCTGAAATTTGTAGTTGTTTCGCTAGCGAAATTTGACAGCAATCAAATGTTGTTATTTCCATACCAAAACACTTTTCTTTATCTGCACCTATTGTTTTCTCTATTTTTTATATTTTTTTCTCAAATAAATAAAGAAATACGAACCATTGAACCCAATGAAACAAACTAAAATGATGCCAACAATAGTATCAAGTGTTGCCACTTTAGCTGAGTATTATGTTCAGTATTTCGAGCAGAATGCTTTCAAACTCCATTTAAAAAAAACGTCGGCAAAACATTGGCTGAAAACCAGCGGAAAAGTAGTACTCTGTTTAAAGTGAGGAAAATGACAAAAATCTGTTATAGTGGCAACACTTAAACTATTGCCGGCATTATTTTAATTTATTTTATTGGTTTCAATAGTTCCCTTTTCTTTATATATTTTAGAAAAAAATATATAAAATAGGGAAACAATAAGTGCAGATAAAGAAACGTATTTTGGAATGGGAACAAAAACATTTGATTGCTATCAAATTCCGCTCGCAAAATAATTACAAATTTCAGCGGCTATTCCGAAAGCAGAATTGAATATCAACCCTATAATAGTTTTGTGCTATTTTCCTCACTATAAACAGAGCACTACTGTTCCGCCGATATTCAGCCAAAGTTTCGCCGACTGAACAGAATACTCAGCTTAAGCCAGTAATCGGCTTGCTGTGCGCTCTTATGATACGTGCTACTTGCTTGACTTAGAAGGGCCACAACCTTGAATGGCCGCTTTTTGCGCTATTGTTTTATGTCGGGATTCCAGAAAACTCCTCTTTTTCACTTGTCGAAGGATCCAGGATCCATCCGTGGAACGAATCGGTTGATTGCAGTAGATCGCTAACAGCTTGTTCACCCTTCATCCTTAACTTGCTTGCTAGAAGGAACGTTGAAACTTGGTTGAGGTGCGTCCAGAATGATCTGGTAGATAGGAGCTAGGCAGATGAATAGGTGACATGTGAAAAGCGAGACACACATCAAGCTCGTTGACTTGTAACCTTGCTCAGTTGGAACTGAGGCGGCTGCAACTGCCAAAATATAGTTAAGCAGAAGTACTGAGGTTTAACGAGAGAGGTTGGCTTCGTTGGGTGCTACGGACACCCAACATGGTCTTCAAAAATGGAATTCAATCGTAAACTGTTCACTGCCACCGCCTCCATTTCGTCCTAAATGCTATTTAGACCCGCCTCATACGCCGCTTTATCTAGTTGTTGTTGTTGTTGTTGTTGTAGCAGTTTGTTATACACTGAGGTGGCAGCCCTTGCCGATGAAGAACTCCATCGGGTTAATCCGGTGCGTTCAACCGGCTGCCATGGGATTGTATCTAGTAGCCGGCTGCTTTATCTAGAAGCTCTCCGTAGTAGTCCTAAACCTCTCGCTCTAAATCATGAAGATCCAATCTGACGTCTCTGGGCGATGGTTGCCTTTTCACAAGAAGTTTGTTACGTTTGTAGCCACACACTAGTATGTGTGAGTTGCGATCCATTGCAAACTTTCTCTGTGGACCAAAGTCATTCCGGTACATAGACCACGTCGGTGGGGGAACATTTACTAGCTGGTGATTTTGAAAACTGCTGCAGCCCAGTAATTACTGCTTAGACAACTTTATATGTAGTTGTTGTTGTTCTTGTAGCAGTGTGTTGTGTTCTATCTATCGTCTGCTTGATTCTGTTGAGTTTCCAGATCCAGGGACTCTGCGACTCAGATCTGGGTCTGGGACCAGTGGATCTGGATGGGCAGTTAAACAGGCGACGTGTGGTCCCTGGTCACAATCGGGACATGCATCCTGCACACTGGCATCAATCCTTGCTCGGTAGGAATTGAGGCGGTTGCATCTGCTGGATTGTAATTGAGCCAGAACTACTCTGCTTTGCCGGAGGAGGTCAATTTATTCAGGTGCAATGGAAGGCGGTCGTTCTCCAAAGACCACATTCACCCTGTAGCTGTTCACCGCATCTGCTACGGCGTCTGCATGAATGTTGTCTAGACCCGCATAATATGCCGCTTGATCTAGAGGTTCTCTCTTGTAGCGCTGCACCTCACTCTCTAGATCATGTTAATCTACCTCGCTATTACACGGCATGTAGATGTCTTATGACATGTCACTTTAGTATGCACATGTAATTGAAAATGTTTGTCAAAATTCTCAATTGAAATATAGGTAGAGGTTAAACAGTGCCAAAGATATCACCCCACCTTGGGGAACTTCCTGTTTTGCTCTACGGTGTTTCGATGTTTAGTCCCGAAATTCTAAAGTTTGTTGGCTAGGAGAATGACGTTTTCATCTCAGGGTGTGGCCGTTCAGAGACCATATAGTATGCTGCCAAGATTGGTCGATGGGTTTGACGTAAACCCCCCAAAGATAAAGTTGGTGCTATTCATTAATGTGAAGTAATTTGGTGTGTGTTGGGGGACCTCTCCTAGATGGGGTGAAGCTATCGCTCTCACTACTGGTAGGGCTTCTAACAAGCATTTGCAATGTCAGGATTTTGAAATCGCGCTGGTTGACGGTTGTGCACCTACTGTGGCACTGTCCGAATTGGTTCAGGATTATGGCTAAATTAACACTTTTTCCTGTCTAAATTATTTTCAGGCACATAGCCATTTCGCCATTTTTGACTACAATAGGGCAGATTGATATGGCAGATTGGAGGGATTTTTTGCAACCCGTCTGGCCCCCATTATTGTCATGCATGTTGGCTCCTTATCAGTTTCATTATAATACCTGGCATTGTACCGCCGTAAATGTTGTCTTTGTTCTTCAGCGCTTTTTGAATCTATTTCGGGGGCGACGCAATAAACCAAAGTTCCCTAACTGAAGCCGATAGCGATTGAGGTTGTAAGACGCGTACCATTATATAATCTAAGTTTAAAAACCAAAACAGCAGCAAACACAAAAATAAAGTTATAAAATATTTATTTTGAAGTTTAAATTTAAACGGCGAATTCAAAAAGGATTTGACATATCAAATTCCGTCAGCTGTGATGATGCGGCCACATAATTAAATACGCCTTGCAAAGTATGAAATTCTTTTGGATAAACTCTCATATGATGACAGTTGGCGTTATGCCCGTTGTGTAGCAACAATAGGCTGACTGTTCGTTCCTTGGACATAAAATCTTAACTTCAACAAAAATTAACAAATCATTAAATTTTCTTTATATATTGTAAATTTATTTACACTAGAAACGCCGTTTTTTGTGTCAATTTGTGATTATAATTTAAAAAAAAAAACTACAATAAATAATTTATAATAACTTATTATCGTTGCATTATTTTATACAAATTTTATGGTACAATATGAAAAATACAAAACATTCAACAAAATGATACATTTTCTCTTGTATAGTAAAAATAGATTTGAAATTATTGAAAGAAGTGACAAAATATTCAACTGAACTTAAACTTATTGAATTACAAATTTCATATGAAAAATTGGTAAGTTAAAAAAGGCAAGATATGGGAGAGAGGGAGATGTACAAAATAAAAACACAGTCATAGTTAAGAAGAGATAAAAACTAATATAAAGTAGATACGCATAAACCATCACAAGGAAAATAGTTCCTAGATTACAGAAAACTGCTATCTTAAAGGGTGATTTTTTTGAGGTTAGGATTTTCATGCATTAGTATTTGACAGATCACGTGGGATTTCAGACATGGTGTCAAAGAGAAAGATGCTCAGTATGCTTTGACATTTCATCATGAATAGACTTACTAACGAGCAACGCTTGCAAATCATTGAATTTTATTACCAAAATCAGTGTTCGGTTCGAAATGTGTTCAAATTTTGACAAATTTTGTTCAGCGATGAGGCTCATTTCTGGTTGAATGGTTACGTAAATAAGCAAAATTGCCCCATTTGGAGTGAAGAGCAACCAGAAGCCGTTCAAGAACTGCCCATGCATCCCGGAAAATGCACTGTTTGGTGTGGTTTGTACGCTGGTGGAATCATTGGACCGTATTTTTTCAAAGATGCTGTTGGACGCAACGTTACGGTGAATGAACACATTTCGAACCGAACACTGATTTTGGTAATAAAATTCAATGATTTGCAAGCGTTGCTCGTTAGTAAGTCTATTCATGATGAAATGTCAAAGCATACTGAGCATCTTTCTCTTTGACACCATGTCTGAAATCCCACGTGATCTGTCAAATACTAATGCATGAAAATCCTAACCTCAAAAAAATCACCCTTTATTAGTGAAAAAACGCATTTTCAAGATATGATCTACAACAACTTAAATTTATTTTTAAACTATTGACATCACTGTTTCTATTTTTTATTTAGCTTACATATCTAAATGAGAAACAAAACAAAAACAAAAACTTTATGCGATCGTCTTCTTGACAGTGATGTCAATAGTTTAAACATAAATTTAATTTGTTGTAGATCATATCTTGAAAATGCATTTCATTGAAATGCGAAATATCGATACATAAATAATAAAGAAAAGAGAAAAACCAGAAAGAACTCGAGCTTGAATTAAAAACAACAATGTTGAATAAATAGGTTCAAGTTAAAAAATAATCAACATAAAAAAAATCAAAAAATTAAAAAAAAAAAATATATATTTTAAAATTGCAACAGTATACTTCAGATTTCTTAGGCTTAGTTTAACGGCCGTATTCACAAATCTTAATGAAGCCTTAAAATAGGTTTAATTGACAGTTCTATCTGCAAAATAGACCTATTTCACATCTACATTAAGTATTCTGAATACTGGTGTACGTTTTTTTTATTAAAAGAATATTTCTTTAAGGAGCAAATTTTTACAGTCTTTGAAGTAAAAAGGGGCAAGAATTGTACAATTTTTCATATGGAATTTGAGAAAACTTTATAAGGTAGAATTTAAGGAATATGTTTAGGCTATATTCCCTGGCAAAGATTTCCCTTAGGAAATACTTAATATTAATACATAAATTAATGGGCTATACTAAACATCTATTCACAAAAAAAACAGAGACTATAACAAATATTTTTGGAAATTTTTGTGATGGGCATGGTATGGGGTGCGTTAAGATCGATGATGATGACATTTTTTCACTTATAGTTTCTACTAAGAGAATTAACCAATATAAAGTATATGCATACAACAAATATAGAAAAAATCGTGCCAGATTCTGGTGCAAATTAAAAAAAAAACCTAAATTTTGATACTTACACCCAGAGAAGTGTATACTGTACGATCGAAAATTAGCAAACACTTATGGACTTAACTAAGGATTATAAATTACAAAATCGCTATATACATACATAATAAAAATAACTGGATTTAGCCTAAAAAAAATTGTCTTATTTGTGAAACAAAATATATTTGCAGCATAGAGCAAATGTGAGTCAAAAGACACGAAACAAAAACAAGTATATGAAAATTGTTTGTAGCCCAGTAGGATTGTTGAATGTCTTCAAAGTCTATCCTTAGAAGTTTTGTTTACATAATTCAAATTTGTTATATGTTCATAAGCCCGATTATGCTCTCGTAAACATACCGCAAATGTAGGAAAACGTGTCAGCTGTTTTGTTTTCGTAGCCGGAAAGTAAAATTCAATAAAAACAAAATTTTACATTCCGTTTTCGTATATGCTGACGAAATTTGATGTTTGAACAAATTTCAAAAACAAAAATTTATTTAGAAATCTGCTTTTCTGCTATTTAATAATTTCTCTATGGAATTAATCACAATTTATTGTATATAGTTTAGGTTTAGGTTTGTATATAGTTTAGGCCACTCGGTGGCCAGCCTGACCTGTGGTGAAAAGTATTTGATAAAAAGAAACACAAATGACACGTAGAATTCAGTCACACAGGGAGAAACTCAGTTGGACCGTCGACCCATCTCCTTGTTATCAAATGCCCTCTCATTATTTAGAAAAGCCGCCATCGCGTACTTTTTCAGTAGGACAGACGTCTCGACTTCTCGCACCACTTCGTGGAGGGCTGTCTCTTCCGACCTGCCCTTGAGGTATGCCTGAAGTTTCCGACATCAGACCCTCCCTCGCCTTCAAGTCTTTTTTTTTAATAAAATCGTTTTGTTTATAATGACAAGTGCTACGTTTTATAACAAGCATAATTGGCTCTTAACATTTATTCTACATTTATGGTACCTTTACGAGAGCATAACCAGGCCTTTAGTCATAAAAAAATTTGTTTCAAAAAAATTTGAACCTCAACATACTCGCCTTTTGCAAATTCAAAAAGTAAAATCGGGACTCCTGGGTTTAACGCAAATTTTTGTTCACAGACTTTATCTACTTGATCCGTCTCGATCAAGCAATGTATCAGGCGGGTCGTTGAAATTGGTGAACAACTACTGGAAGAATTTTGTTCTTAGAGACCATAAGCCGCCCATAGCAATTACCTTCCAGTAGTTCTGGCTCAATTACGATCTAGCAGATGCAGCCGCCACAACGACTACAGAGCTTTCTCATTGGTCATGTGGCGGCTACGGATATTGTGTTATACAATATCCGATGTTCCAGGCAGTGTGGATTACACCCTACCTGAGCCGCTTTTTGATAAAAAGTACTGTACCACTATTCTTGATAGAACCGATTAGAACCTACGATATACCTGGTAGCAGAAGTTACATAGACTTCTATACGATTGATTCCAAACCAAAGGACCAGGTGGGCTAGAACTGTTCATATCGAAAAGGTTAACCGACCACTGCAGTGTGTATCAAGCAGAGATCCTTGCAATTAAGGTAGTGGTGGAATGGCAAAGATATAATGTCATAAATATCTTCTCAGACAGCCAGGCAGCCATTAAATCCCTGAAAAACGTATTTCTGAACACAAAAACCGCTCTCGACTGTCGCAGATCTCTCAACGAGATGGCTGAACAGTTCAAAATTCACCTATTCTGGGTGCCGGGCCACAGAGATATCCCAGGGAATTGTAAAGTGGATGAGCTTGCGAGACTAGGAACTACACTACACATTCCAGGGATACTGGAATCTGTGGGTATGCCTCTAGCGACATGTATGCTAAATTTTCAGAACCAGGTCTGAAGGACAACGACTGATAGATGGTCACAAAGAGGGGGCTATGAGCATTCCAAAACTATGTGGCCTAATCTAGACTTGAAGAGGTCTACCGCTTTGCTGTCATTGGCTAGAACAGACATCTCAGTCATTGTGTCCGTCATGAGAAGTCACTGTCTAATCGGAAAACATGCTGACAGACTGAAGGTTGCCAGCAACAACTTTTGTAGAAGCTATGAGGACATCGACGAAGAAGAGACCATACACCTTCTGTGTGTGTGTCCCGCACTAGCAGTCGGAAGAAGTTTCACTTTAGGTTCTCATTTCTTTAAGAACCTGCCTGATTTAGCGGATGTGAACAAGTTATCGGGCGATCTGAATTGTTCAACGGTAGGAACTAGAAGGCATCTTCCTTCTTCTGTTACTGTGGTATCACAATGGACGAAAACGTCTTAGTGAGTCTAATGGCAGACTGCCATTTAAACCTAACCTAACCTAGTGCAAATCACAATTAATCGTTTCTTATTATCGTTATTGCATGTTATCGATAACTTATCAGTACACTTTACACTGACATTTTATCCAGAACATCTGACTTGCGCTGGATAGGACTAAACTAAACCACAACAATTATTTGAAAGACTTCTAAGACGATTTTTCCTACTGGGCAGCAAAAAAGAAAAAGATTTTTAGTTATAAGGGTATAGTATGTTTATCAAGATGCATGAGGTTGTCTTGATATTTGTCATTATCAAAATATTTGCTTTGGATATGAAAGCTTTGGTATACAAAATTAAGAATTAAATAAATGTTTTTTCCAAAGAGATTTCCATTGCTTGCTTTTCCTAGACTTGTGAAAATTTTACTTAAAAGGTAAGCTACACATGTATATGTATGTAAGCAACTAAGCAATTAGCAGGTTGCTGTTGTTTTTGTCTATAATGTCTGTAATTGGTATTAAATTATATAGATTAATGGTTGTTAAGTGGTTGTCGTTGGTTGTACAAGTTTTCTTGTTTGGTTTTGTAAAAAAGGACCATACATTTTTCTATTTCATTTTATTGGTGTTCTTATTAACACTTTTGTTTTTATTTTGTGCTTGTGAAAAGGGAGTGATAGTTTGTTGGGTATGTGTTTGTGTTTACTGTTTGTATATACTATATGTATGTGTGTTTTTTTGTTTTTCTTTTGTAATTCATTGCAATTCATCATTTCCTTATTTCTCTTCACCTCTGTCAACAGCCATATCATCATCACAAGAACATCATCATTATCGCACTCAGTGTGACATATACTCTAAATACATACATACAACATTGTACATAATAATTTATTCTATTTTTGTAGTTATTCTTTTTTTATGGGTTTTCATTGATTTTACAATAGGGTATACTGAATAAGGTAGTCAGGGTAAGGTAATAACAGTCATGCCGTATCAAAAATAAAATGGTATAAATTGATTTTGATATACCTAAAGTAGGGTCTACATTAAAATATAGATCTGCTCGCGTACTTTTCCAGTAAAAACTTGCCAGAGAGTAAGAACAGCCTTCAGTCTCTTATGCTATTTATTTGAATTAAACAGTTGGTTTTCATAAAACAATTGTTCGTTGGTGCAAATTTCTGCTAGGAAAAAACCTCCAGTAGAAATTTGCAAGCTCTCAATTACCAAACTCTCAAAATGTAGATTGCGCTCACGTACTCTCCCGCGCTCTTCTGCTGGCAAATAAAGTATAAATCATGACATAATTAACAGGTGTGTACCGTAAACCGCTGACTACAATTTTTTCTCGCGAAGTGTACTATCTGTCAACGAGTTTTTGGTTGTGTGTGTGTATTATAGTTAAAAACCATAACAAAATCAGAGTTGCACTAATCACTGATTTTGATAGATAGTGCACTCTATATTTTGTTGTTGCGCAACTGCCACTACTTGTAAATTAATATATCTTGGTAAAAAGAACTTACAGTGCCAATTTGTGCAAATTTGCGCACATTTTTAAGTACACGAAGAGTTTTTATATTTCAAGATTTGATAAATTCATAAAAAAAGTATACGTTCAGTTATTAAACGTGTGTTCGGGTACTTGACAAAAAATTACCCAAAATGTGACGAACATTTAAATGGGAGCTATATCTAAATCTGAACCGATTTCGATTAAAGCTTTATGGATATAGTGGAAGTCGTCGAAGAAAGCGTTGTACAAAATTTTTGGAAAATTGGTCAATAAATGCGCTTGCAGTGGGTCTAGGAGTGGAAATCGGGCGATATATATATGTATATATATATATGAGAGCTATATCCAAATCTGAACCGATTTCCATGAAATTTACATGTATTGTCGGGAGTCATAAGAAAATCCTTCCTGCCAAATTTCGAGAAAATCGGACGAACATATATACAATATATGGGAGCTATATCCAAATCTGAACCGATTTCTATGAAATTCACCACTAATATCGAGAGTCGTAAGAAAATCCTTTCTGCCAAATTTCGAGAAAATCGTTTACCAAATGACCATTTTATTGCTGTATTACTGCAAATCGGACGAACATATATATGAGAGCTATATCCAAATCAGGTTAGTATGTCCGTCTTTGGCGCTAACCCCGAACGCGAATCCCGTCAAGAATATCCACAAAATTTCTTTGATGATTATCCGCCCACTTCTGCTGGCAATATGTAAAACTTCTTAGTGATATCGCTCTGCAGCATGTCACTCGGTCTCGACTAGGAGGTCTGTTAACGCTTAGAGATTTGAGAGAACTTTGTCCGCCGTTCCTAAACATAATGTTCGTGCCCGACACGGAATAGCTGTGAGCACCACACAAGCTGGAACACTGAGGTCCGATATGTGTGGTGTTTATTGCTGTCACGAGAAGCTTAGTAGTAGCTGTAACTGCAGTTGCGGAGAAGCC
>NC_081552.1:251711458-251733958 GCF_963082655.1 Stomoxys calcitrans | reverse complement strand
CAAGACTCTGTTGGCGGGCCGGCTGCCAGGCATTTGCCACCGTTTAGCAGTGTCAGCCATGCGGTGTTCCTATGCAGCGACGACTGTCAGACCGGCCATTCTGCCATTAAAGGCAACCGCCAAAACGACCCACCGACAGACAGACAGACCAACAGACGTCCTGGGTATTATTATAAAATATAAATGTTTTTTAGATTAAAAATGCTGTGTAATGTTTGGTAAATTGTATTAAAAATACCATAAAAAAAAAAATAGACTGAGAATCGATGAGCACAGCACCATTGTATTGTAGTAAGCTGGTGCAAAGATGTAGATGGCAGTACTGGAGCGGGGCTAAGGCGACCCCATGAGGTAGTTGCATAGAAAGACCATGCTCTATAAATGAATGAATGTGATGAAGGAAATACAAAAAAAAGCAAAAACAGACCCAAGAGGAAGACAATGAATGGCAAAAAAAAAAAATATGAAATAAATATAATTATGTGTGTTTAATATGGAAAACGGGCCAAGCCAAGAAGCCAGTAGGCAATAGGCAGCAATAAGGCAGTCAGCCCGACCCAGACCATTGCATTGCTCAGGAGGCAGGGGGTAGCAAATTATAATTACAGCATAAAAAAAAAATACTTTAGCTTTGTTAAAATTGAAATACTAGCTCTGCAGACGTCCCAGGAAGGTAGACAAGTGGCATTCCTTATAGCCTGTGATTCCTTGCACCGATGTGAAAAGTTAAGTGCGAACAATTGCCACAAGCTTTCCATAATGCTGAGGTGAAAAATTCCAAGAGCTTGACATTCAAAGTTCAATGACTTGATTGTTTTGACATTTTTGGGAGTAACATCATGAAATTAACTTTAAACAAGTAAAGCGTGCTAAGTTCGGCCAGGCCGAAATTTATATACGAGTCATATATACTGGCCTCTCTTCTTAGGCAAAAAAAGGATAACAGAAAAGATTTGCTCTGCTATTAGAGCGATATTAAGATATGGTCCAGTTCGGACGACAGTTATATTATATGTTGGAGACATGTGTACAATGTCAGCCAATTCGAATAGAAAATGCGCCCTTTGGGGGCTCAAGAAGTAAAATAGAGAGATCGATTTATATGAGAGCTAAAGGGTGATTTTTTTGAGGTTAGGATTTTCATGCATTAGTATTTGACAGATCACGTGGGATTTCAGACATGGTGTCAAAGAGAAAGATGCTCAGTATGCTTTGACATTTCATCATGAATAGACTTACTAACGAGCAACGCTTGCAAATCATTGAATTTTGTTACCAAAATCAGTGTTCGGTTCGAAATGTGTTCAAATTTTGACAAATTTTGTTCAGCGATGAGGCTCATTTCTGGTTGAATGGCTACGTAAATAAGCAAAATTGCCGCATTTGGAGTGAAGAGCAACCAGAAGCCGTTCAAGAACTGCCCATGCATCCCGAAAAATGTACTGTTTGGTGTGGTTTGTACGCTGGTGGAATCATTGGACCGTATTTTTTCAAAGATGCTGTTGGACGCAACGTTACGGCGAATGAACACATTTCGAACCGAACACAGATTTTGGTAATAAAATTCAATGATTTGCAAGCGTTGCTCGTTAGTAAGTCTATTCATGATGAAATGTCAAAGCATACTGAGCATCTTTCTCTTTGACAGCATGTCGGAAATCCCACGTGATCTGTCAAATACTAATGCATGAAAATCCTAACCTCAAAAAAATCTCCCTTTATATCAGGCTATAGACCGATTCAGACCATCATAAAAACGTATGTTGATGGTCATGAGGGGATCCGTTGTACAAAATTTCAGGCAAATGGGATAATAATTACGACCTCTAGAGGCTCAAGAAGTCAAAACCCCAGATCGGTTTATATGGCAGCTGTCAGTCTGTCACAATAGCGATCGAACGAAATTGTGCGCAGTTACTTCTTATCGATGTAGGTCTTTGGGGATTGTAAATGGGCCATATTCCTTTAGATTTTGACATAGCTACCATATAAACTGATCTTCTGATTGGACTTCTTGAGTCCATAGAAACCTCAATTTTCATCCAAGAATTTGTTCTATGATTTCCAATATCAATGCCGAGTATGATCCGAATGGGTCTATATACGGATATAGCCCCCATATAAACCGATCCCCGGATTTGAATAGTAGAGCCCCAAGTTACCTCTTGGGGCGATTTGACTGAATTTTGGCACAACAATTAAGGCCGCAATATGAGTGCCAAGTATAATCCGAATCGGTCTATATACTGATATAATGCCAATATAAACCGATCTTTTGTTTTGATTCCTTGAGCTGGGCCGCTAGAAGCCTCCGTTTTCATCCGATTTGGCACAAAGACCTTCGCTGTGACTTCCAACATCCATGTATGATTCGAATCGTTCTATATACTGATATTGCTCCATACAAATCGATCTCCGAATATGACTTCATGAACTCCTAGAAGCTTAAATTTTAACTTGATTTGACTGAAATGTGATACAACGACTTCTGCTACGAGTTCCAAAGTCTGTGTCAATATCATCCGAATCGGTCTATATATAAATTTTTTTTTGCAAATTTTGCCATTGAACATTCCGCTAAGGAACAGGGGCAAACTTCTCACATATCAATGTGTGCAGACCGATTCAAGTTTAAGCTCAATGATAAGGGGACTCCTTTTTTTTAGCCGAGTCCGAACGGCGTGCCGCAGTTCTACACCTATTTGGAGAGAAGTTTTATCTATCTATCCATTTCCCAGCCTAAAAAGTAAATATTCCTGATCAGCGTAAAAATCTAAGACGATCTAGCCATGTCTGTCCGTCCGTCTATTTGTCCGTCTGTTCGTCTGTCTGTCTATCTGTCCGTCCGTTCGTCTGTCCGTGCGTTCCTCTGTCTGTCCGTCCGTCTGTCTGTCCGTCCGTCCGTCCGTCAGTCAGTCTGTCCGTCAGTCAGTCTGTCCGTCCATCTGTCCGTCAGTCTGTCCATCCGTCCATATGTCACTCCGTCCGTCCATCTGTCCGTCCGTCTTTCCGTCAGTCTGTCCATCCGTCCATATGTCACTCCGTCCGTCCGTCTGTCCGTCCGTCTGTCCGTCCGTCTGTCCATCCGTCCGTCTGTCCGTCCGTCTGTCCGTCCGTCTGTCCGTCCGTCTGTCCGTCCGTCTGTCCGTCCGTCTGTCCGTCCGTCTGTCCGTCCGTCTGTCCGTCCATCTGTCCGTCAGTCTGTCTGTCCGTCCGTCTGTCCGTCAGTCAGCCTGTCCGTCAGTCAGTCTGTCCGTCAGTCAGTCTGTCCGTCCATCTGTCCGTCAGTCTGTCCATCCGTCCATATGTCACTCCGTCCGCCCGTCTGTCCGTCCGTCTGTCCGTCAGTCTGTCTGTCCGTCCGTCTGTCCGTCAGTCAGCCTGTCCGTCAGTCAGTCTGTCCGTCAGTCAGTCTGTCCGTCAGTCAGTCTGTCCGTCCATCTGTCCGTCAGTCTGTCCATCCGTCCATATGTCACTCCGTCCGTCTGTCCGTCCGTCTGTCCGTCCGTCTGTCCGTCCGTCCATCTGTCCGTCCGTCTGTCCGTCCGTCTGTCCGTCCGTCTGTCCGTCCGTCTGTCCGTCCGTCTGTCCGTCCGTCTGTCCGTCCGTCTGTCCGTCCGTCCGTCTGTCTGTCTGTCCGTCCGTCTGTCTGTCCGTCCGTCTGTCTGTCCGTCCGTCCGTCCGTCCGCCCGTCTGTTCACCTGTCTGTCCGTCCGTCCGTCCGTCTGTCCGTCCATCTGTCCGTCCATCTGTTTGTCCATCTGTCCGTCCGTCTGTCCGTTCGTCTGTCCGTCCGTCTGCCCGTCCGTCCGTCCGTCTTTCCGTCCATCTGTCTGTCCGTCCGTCCGTCCGTCTGTCCGTCTGTCCATCCGTCTGTCCATCCGTCTGTCAGTCTGTCCGTCTGTCCGTCCGTCCGAAAAGAGAGAAGTTTTACATGGCATAGTACCTCACAAATGTTGCCAGCATTAGGAGGGGATAACCACCGCTGAAAATCTTTTTCTGATGGTCTCGCCAGGATTCGATACTAGGCCTTCAGCGCCATAGGCGGACATGATCGGGGGGGGGGGGGGGGGGGGGGGGGGGGGGGGGGGGGGGGGGGGGGGGGGGGGGGGGGGGGGGGGGACATGATCACCTCTGCGCTACGGTGGCCTCCTAAATATAGGTCTCCTAAATACCAATTCCACGATATGACAACTTGAGCAACCATAGCAGACGCAACCATTTCCCGATTTGATTGTTATACCCTCCACCATAGGATGGCGGTATACTAATTTCGTCATTCTGTTTGTAACACCTCGAAATATGCGTCGGAGACCCCATAAAATATATAAGTTCTTGATCGTCAAGTCATTTTAAGTCGATCTAGCTATGTCCGCCCGTCTGTCCGTCCGTCTGTCTGTCGAAAGCACGCTAACTTTCGAAGGTGTAAAGCTAGCCGCTTGACATTTTGCACAAATACTTTTTATAAGTGTAGGTCGGTTGGTATTGAAAATGGGCCAAATCGGTACATGTTTTGATATAGCTGCCATATAAACCGATCTTGGGTCTTGACTTCTTCGGCCTCTAGAGGGCGCAATTCTCATCCGATTTGGCTGAAATTTTGCATGTGGTGTTTTGGTATAACTTCCAACAACTGCACTAAGTATAGTCTAAATCGGTTCATAATCTGGTATAGCTGTTATATAAACCGATCTTGGATCTTGACTTTTTCAGCCTCTAGAGGGCGCAATTCTCGTACGATTTGTCTGAAATTTTGCATGACGTGTTTTGTTGTGACTTCCAATAAATGTGCTTAGTATAACGTTAATCGGTATAGAACCTGATATAGCTGCCATATAAACCGATCTTGGATCTTGACTTCTTCAGCCTCTAGAGGGCGCAATTCTCATCCGATTTAGCTGAAATTTTGCATGAGGTGTTTTGTTGTGACTTCCAATAACTGCACTAAGTATGGTTCAAATCGGTTTATAATCTGGTATAGCTGTCATATAAACCGTTATTGGATCTTGATTTCTTCAACCTCTAGAGGGCGCAATTCTCATACGATTTGACTGAAATTTTGCATGTGTTGTTTTAGTATCACTTCCAACAACTGCACTTAGTATGATTCAAATCGGTTCATAATCTGGTATAGCTGCCATATAAACCGATCTGGGATCTTGACTTCTTCAGCCTCTAGAGGGCGCAATTCTCCTACGATTTAGCTGAAATTTTGCATGAGGTGTTTCGTTGTGACTTCCAACAACTGTACTAAGTATGGTTCAAATCGGTTCATAATCTGGTATAGCTGCCATATAAACCGATCTTGGGTCTTGACTTCTTCAGCCTCTAGAGGACGCAATTCTCGTCCGATTTGGCTGAAATTTTGTACAACGGTTACTTACTTGTTGTAAAGTAATTCAAATACGAATTGAGTTAATAGAAGGACATTTTTAAGGGGAATCCATGTTGGTGGATGAACTTATCACCTTTTTTTTTGGTTTTCCTATAAAACATTTGTCATGCAGTTGGATTTTTTTCGTACTTCATTGCAATGTTCAACTCTGTGTACCCCGAGACTGGCGACTGCCTTTGGACTAAAAGTTAAAATTATTATTTATTAATATATGATATTAATTTGTGTGTATTTTTTGAGTTGTTGCACACAGAAAAAAACGACACGAATGCATTCTTTCTTTGTATTAACATGGTTGTTGGCATTGTTGCTGTTGCTGTTGCTGTTGCCGCTGTCGTATTATTGTTCTTAATTTGTTGTTATTGCATCTATGAACAATAAATGCGGGCCAGGAAAATCGACACAGACAAACAGATGTACGGGCAGAGCAATGCATGGATGGACGGACGGACAGAGAAATGTATGCGGCGTATGAGAACGCATACAAAACGAACGAATGGCATGTCATTATTAATGTTTTATTGTGGCAAGCACAAATATAAATATTCATTGACGTTTCTTGCCATCCACCACCCCGCCAATCGGCCAACCTGCCAACCAACCTCTTTCTTGCGGCACAAGCATTACACACCGGGCCAAACGGCTGGTCGCCTTGTTGGATGGATAGATGATGATTATGATGATGATGATGATGTTTGGCTAAAATCGCTGTAAACGAGGGGGGATATCTCATGTCCGTCTGTCTGCAAGTCTGTTATTAAGGCAGCGGCAACAACTTTGACTTGGCCATTTGCAGTTGGCGAGAACAAAATTTCTGCTCTATATTGTTGGCCGCTCGGGTCATGCCCCCCCCCCCATAGTGTTGCAGGTAGGCTATACCTTATGGCAATACTTTGTTGTCTGAGTTGTGCAGCCATTGTTACAATGTTGCCACTACCTCGTATCTCTGTGCAATAAAATGAATGCATACAACGGCAGCGGTTGCGCCAGCAGCAGCAGCAGCAGCAGCAGAAGCTCTGCCTGATATCAGGCAGGTAATTGCAATGTACAAATAAAATATATTTTTTTTATTATTATTATATTGCAATATTTATGATTGTTATTCCGTTTGTTCTCTGTTTGTTTTTCTTAATGTATTGGGTTGCCCAAAAAGTAATTACGGATTTTTTAAAAGCAAGTAAATGCATTTTTAATAAAACTTAGAATGAACTTTAATCAAATATACTTTTTTACACTTTTTTTCTAAGGCAAAGCTAAAAGTAACAGCTGATAACTGACAGAAGAAAGAATGCAATTACAGAGTCACAAGCCGACTACATGAAAAAATCCGCAATTACTTTTTGGGCAACCCAATATTTTCTCTTCAAGAGTTTGTAGATGATTTTTAATGACAGGCACTGAGACACCAAGTGTAACTGCATTCACTGAAAAAAATTTTTGTTTCGATCCAAAGTATTTTTTAAGGATACATTCCCTTTGGGGAAAAAAAAGATTCGTAACATTTACGATTTTTATACCCTCCACCATAGCATGGGGGTATATTAATTGCGTCATTCTGTTTGTAAAATTCAATTTGTGTATAAAATTCAATTTGTGTTTGTTTGTTTGTTCCGTATAGACTCAAAAACGGCTAAACCGATTACCTGACTATATAATTTTTTGATATCGGGAGGGGGGCGGACGCTCCCCCTTACCCCAAAAGTACTACCCAAAAATAAAAGTGGAGCGATCGGAACAATATGGGATTCAAATGTAAGGTATTCAAGAGTAGAATACGAATTTCGTAATAAAAGTTGGATCCATGTACTAGGGGGGGGGGGGGGGGGGCCGCCCAAGCCCCAAAACCCCTTAAAATAGGTTTATTTGACAATCATGACAATATGGGACTTAAATTAAAGGTATTCGGCAATAGATTACGAATATGGTCAGGAAGAAGAAATATACTTTATAATTTGTTGATATCGCAAGGGGACGTACCCTTCCCGTTACCCCAAAAATACCACCCAAAATCATAAGTGGACCGATAAAGACAATATGGATATCAAATGAAAGGCGTTGAAGAGTAGATTACGAATGTGGTTTAGAAAATTATGTCCAAATACCCAGAAAGTCGCCCTAACCCCAAAATGTCTAAAAACAGACAAATTGGTCGTCCATATCGATATGGGACTTAAATGAAAGATATTCGGGAGTAGATTAAAAATATGGCATTAACATTTGCGTTCAAGTCAAGGTGGTTCTTTTCCTCCTAAAAATACGTCGAATAGATTAATTGACCCATTATGGCAATATGGGGCTCAAATGAGAGGTATTTGAGAGAAGAAAACGAATTTGATATTCAATTTTGGGGGTACGCCCTCAATCACCCAATCTGTTCGTCCGTCTGTCTGTCGAAAGCACGCTATATCGTTCCATAATTTGACATAGCTGCCATATAAACCGTTCTTGAATCTTGATTTCTTGAGCCACTAGAGGGCGCACTTCTTATCCGATTTGGCTGAAATTTTGCATGAGGTGTTTTATTAGGACTTTCAACAACTGTGCTAAGTATGCTCTAAATCGGTTCATAACCTGATATAGCTGTCATATGAACCGATCTGGGATCTTGTCTTTTTGAGCCTCAAGAGGGCGTAATTATTATCCGATTTGGCTGAAATTTTGTACAACGGCTTCTTCCATGACCTTCAATATCCGTGTCAAATATGGTCTGAATCGGTCTTCAGCCTGATACAGCTCCCCTATAAACCGATCTCCCTATTTTACATTTTGAGCCCCTAAAAGACCCAATTCTTTTTCGATTTCGCTGAAATTTTACACACAGACTTCTACTATGGTCTGCAATACTCCAATATTCATTTAGCATAGCAATTATTTTCTTTTTTCCTTAGTTAGCCTAAAAAGAGATACCGCGCCAAGAACTCATCAAATGCGTTCCTGGTGGAGGTTATGTAAGATTCGGCCCGGCCGAACTTAGCACGCTCTTACTTGTCATTGCTAAAATCCTACCAATAAGGAAAACTCTTTAATTTTGAGACAATTTCTTTTTTCAGTGTTGTAATGCACTGGCATTACAATGCACTAGGGCTGCATAAGGAGATCAAAGAAATATAATTTACAGTGGGCTCATTAAAACTGAAAATCAAGGAAAAAATGAAAATTAAAACAAAAAGGAAGGCGTTAAGTTCGGCCGGGCCGAACTTTGGATACCCACCACATGGGGTATATATGTAAACCTCCTTTCGTCATAATACGGTGAAAAATGCGTAATTTATGCCCCTTGGCAGCTGGGCCAAATTAAAGAGGGAAGTCGAAGGGCCTAACACAACACACTGTCCCAAATTTTGGCGAAATCGGACAATAAATGCGTCTTTTATAGGCCGAAAAACTTAAATCAAGATATCGGTCTATATGGCAGCTATATCCAAATCTGTACCGATCTGGGCCAAATTGAAGAAGAATGTTGAAGGCCCTAACGCAACTCACTGTCCCAAATTTCCGCAAAATCAGATAATAAATGTGACTTTTATGGGCCTAAGACCCTAAATCGGCGGATCGGTCTATATGACAGCTATATCCAAATCTATACCGATCTGTGCCATATTAGAGAAAAATGTTGAAGGCCCTAACACAACTTACTATCCCAAATTTCAGCGAAATCGGATAATAAATGTGGCTTTTATGGGCCTAAGATCCTAAATCGACGGATCGGTCTATACGGCGGCTATATCCAAATCTGAACCGATCTGGTTCATATTGAAGAAGGATGTCGAAGAGTCTAGCACAACTCTTTGTCCCAAATTTCAGCAAAATCGGATGATAAATGTGGCTTTTATGGGCCTAAGACCCTAAATCGGCGGATCGGTTTATATGGGTGCTATATGAAGATATAGTCCTATGCAGCCCATCTTCGAACTTAACCTGCCTCCTGATCCCCATAGATACTGCAAAATTTTTTCTCGTACCGAGCCCATTGCCATGTCTGCAAACTGACATCGCATTGGTTACGACTCCCACCAACAGCTCAAAATAGTGCTACAAAACCTTCGCCACGCTGCACCGCAGCGGCAATCCACGCCTAGTCTGGGTGTTCACCATAATAGGCATCTATCATCCCAACACAAGGGGAAGCTCATCATCGCAGTAGCACTCACAGAATCGATCAGCGATACAAAGCTGGCAAGTTCGTCAGCCACCTCTTTCCACGCCACCGTTTAATGTGAGACGCTTCTTGCAGCCCCCAATAGGCCGTAAATATCCATGACCTGCATCCATGGTCTTCAGCTCGGCCTGCAAATGCAATTTTTGCCCATGAACATTCCACTAAGGAACAGGGGCAAACCTCTCACATATGTGCAGTCCGATTTAAGTTTTAAGCTCAATGATGAGGGGCCTCCTTTTTATAGCCGAGTCCGAACGGCGTGCCACAGTGCGACACCTTTTTGGAGAGAAGTTTTCCATGGCATAGTGCCTCACAAATGTTGCCAGCATTAGGAGGGAAAACCACCGTTGACAACTTTTTCTGATGGTCTCGCCAGGATTCGAACCCCGGCGTTCAGCGTCATAGGCGGACATGCTAATCTCTGCGCTACGGTGGCCTCCAGCCGAAGAGCAGTTATCACAATTTACCGTGGACAAAGTTATGAATGTCATCCGTGGCGCCTAGTCATCCAAGTCGTTGGGCCCAGACGGAATCTCTACATTGATGCTGAAGAATCGGTCCTCAACCAGTCTTTGAACACTCTTATAGTACACGATGTCTGGAAGATGGCCAAAATGATCCCACTACTGAAACTTACCCCCTTACTCCGATCCTTATCAGGATAAAGGGAGTCGTACAGACCGATCTCCCTACTCTGAATAGTAGCCAAGATGCTTGAGGGACTGCTCCTCTCGAGCCTCGTTGGAGAATTTCCATTCGCCAAGCATCAGCATGGATTTCGAAGACTACATAGCACAACAACTGCTCTGCATGCCATCACCGCACACATTTGCCGTGGATTCAATCAGCCCAGGCCATGTGATAGGTCGGTCCCCGTGGCACTGGACCTATCAAAGGCATTTGACACGGCCAGCCATGCCAATCTCTTTGAGGACATCGCCAATACGTACCTTCAGCCAAACCTGAAACGTTGGATCGCGAATTATCTGTGTGGTCGCCAGTCATTTGTTGAATTTAGAGATAAGAAATCGAAACACCGTAGAGTGAAGAGGGGAGTTCCCCAAGACGGTACTGTTTAACAAGATTAAAATTTTGAAAGAATTTCTAAAAATTTGAAAAAAATTTCTCTCTTTACCAAAAACTACTTCTAAACTTTCCATATTTTTTTCTTTAATTTTTTTGGGTTTCTTTTTAAAATTTTTAATTTTTTTTTAATAAAATTCCTCCCATTGTCCTTTCTCGCTTGCTTGCCTGTAATTTTACCCCTTGATATGCATGCTGCTGTAGATAGCAGTCGTCGCCATTCTCGTCAAACTTGTGGTTACAACTTTATATTTTTTTTAATTTATATTATTTCTCTTGTTGTTGTTGTTGGTTGTCGGTGGTATTTTGTTGTTGTTGTTGTAGTTGTTTGCTTGATACGTATTTAAATGTAAACATAAATAAATGTATGTCAAATGTCACTTTGACACGAAATATTTATTCGCCATCATCATGATGACAATGATGAAGTAACGAAGGAAGGTTGTTTGCCTGTTGACCAGCAGGACGAAGAAGAACCACTGGAAGTGCATGAAGTGACCGACCACATGCGGATGGGGACAAAAGGTTGAACACAATACTTAACTTGTGAAACAATTTTTTATACAAAAAAGGACTTCCGCAATGCACAGGGATTTGCAAGGAAGAAATGAATTAAACGCTACATCGCATTGGCATTGGAGAGTAGACAATGGACAGCATTGTTGAATGAGAAAATCCAAAAAATAGATGATCAAAGAATTTCATCCAAATCGGAGAGGAATTGCGCCCTCTAATGGGTCAAGAAGTCAAGATCCAAGATCGGTTTATATGGCAGCTATAACAGGTTACGGACTGATTTGAACCATACTTGACACAGTTGTTGGACATCATAACGAAACACCGCATGCAAAATTTCAGCCAAATCGGATAAGAATTGCGCCCTCTAGAGGCTCAAGAAGTCAAGACCCCAGATCGGTTTATATGACAGCTATGCCAGGTTATGAGCCGATTTACACCGTACTTAGAACAGTTGTTGGACATCATAACGAAACACCGCATGCTGAATTTCAGCCAAATCGGATAGGAATTGCGCCCTCTAGAGGCTCAAGAAGTCAAGACCCCAGATCGATTTATATGACAGCTATGCCAGGTTATGGACCGATTTTAACCATAATTGGCACATTTGTTAGAAACTATGACAAAACATCTCATGCTAAATTTCAGCCAAATCGGATAAGAATTGCGCCCTCTAGAGGCTCAAGAAGTCAAGACCCCAGATCGGTTTATATGGCAGCTATATCAAAACATGGACCGATAAGGCCCATTTACAATCCCAGCCGACCTACACTTATAAGAAGTATTTGTGCAAAATTTCAAGCGGATAGCTTTACTCCTTCGAAAGTTTGAGTGCTTTCGACAGACAAACGGACGGACGGACATGGCTAGATCGACTTAAAATGTCACGACGATCAAGAATATATATAATTTAGGGGGTCTCAGATGCATATTTCGAGGTGTTACAAACAGAATAACGAAATCAATAAGCCCCCATCCTATGGTGGATGGTATAATAAAATGCTGTTTAATAAAAAGATTTTAAAACAGAAATTTTGAAAAAAATTTACCTAGCCATCTCCGGGAGGGCCTCCCTCCCCCAAAACCCGCCAATGGGATATATAGACCAATCACTACAATATGGGTATCAAATTAAAGGTATTTGAGAGCAGAAAACGAATCTTATATCCAGCTGTGGGACTAAGTGTTTCGTGGGTCACCCACCCCCCCAAAAAAGCCCTCAAATCGGACATATTTACCGACCATGGCAATATGGATCTCAAATGAAAGGTCTTTGAGAGTAGAGCACGAAACTGACTTCCAATTTCGGGACCAAGACTCTGGGGGTTCACCTCACCCCCAAACAGAATTTTTTAAAAAGCCATTGCAATGTGGGGTTTAAGTGTATGAGAGTTGAAAAATTCACAGGAAAATTGGAATACATTTTCAACTGAAATTAAACAGAAATCTCCAAATTTAGAGTACTGCTCTCCAACATAGCGTTATAGGGCGCACTGGAACTGGATATAAAAATCAATTTGTGTTTGTTTGTAGGTTTGTTTCTTTGTTTGTGTGTTCCTCATAGACTCAAAAACGGTTGAACCTATTTTCTTGAAATTTTCACTGATGGTGCATAATGATCCTGTGGTGAAAATAGGGTACAACATTTTTTTAATTCTGAAGGGGGAGGGGACCCTCCCCCTTATCCTAATTTTCAGAAACGCCAGATCTCGGAGATAAGTGGTGTGATTTAAGCGAAGTTTTGTGTGCTCTCTTATGTAACCTTAAAAACAAAAATTTGGTATCCAAATTTCGGATGGGGTACCCAGGGGAGCCGACCACCCCCAAAACCTTCCAAATATATATATACACCAATCACGACAATATGGGATTCAAATGAAAGGTATTCAAGAGTATAGTACGAATTTCGTCATAAAAGTTGGGTCCAAGTACCTGGGGGGCCGCCCCAGCCCCAAAACCCCTAAAATAGGTTTATTTGACGATCATGACAATATGGGACTCAAATGAAAGGTATTCGGGAGTAGATTACGAATATGGTCAGGAAGGCTTTATAATTTATCGATAACGGAAGGGGGCGGACCCTCCACCGTTACCCAAAAATACCACCCAAAATCATAAGTGGACCGATCGGGACAATATGGGTATCAAATGAAAAGTATGCGGAAGTAGATAACGAATCTGGCATACAAATTCATGTCAATGTATAGGAGGTCACCCCACCCCCCACAAAAACGGCCCAAAATGGGCACATTAGCCAATCATGGATTTATGGGACTCGGTTTGTTTGTTCCGTATAGACTGAATAAGTAAGAACGCGTTAAGTTCGGCCGGGCCGAACTTTGGATACCCACCACCTCGGGTATATATGTGAACCACATTTCGTCAAAATCCAGTGAAAAACGCATACCTTATGCCCCATAGCAGCTCTATAGATATCATCCGATTTAGACCAAATGCTTATAAGTACAAGTCATTGTTCAACCGAGAGATCGGTCTGTATGGCAGCTATATCCAAATCTGGACCGATCTGAGCCAAATTGAAGACAAATATCGAAGGGCCCAACACAAGTCATTGTCCCAAATTTCGGCGACATCGGACAATAAATGCGCTTTTTATGGGCCCAAAACCTTAAATCAAGAGATCGGTCTATATGGCAGCTATATCCAAATCTGAACCGATCAGGGCCAAATAGAAGAAAGATGTCGAAGGGCCTAAGGCAAATCACTGTCCCAAATTTCAGCAAAATCGGATAATAAATGTGGCTTTCATGGGCCTAAGACCATAAATCGGAAGATCGGTCTATATGGCAGCTATATCCAAATTTGGACCGATATGAGCCAAATTGACGAAGGATGTCGAAGGGCTCAACTCAACTCAATGTCCCAAATTTCAGCAAATTCGGATAATAAATGTGGTTTTTATGGGCCTAAGACCATGAATCGGGGGATCGGTCTATATGGCAGCTATATCCAAATTTGGACCGATCTGGACCAAATTGACGAAGGATGTCCAAGGGCTCAACGCAACTCACTGTCCCAAATTTCAGTAAAATCGGATAATAAATGTGGCTTTTATGGGCCTAAGACCATAAATCGGAGGATCGGTCTATTTGGCAGCTATATCCAAATTTGAACCGATCTAGGCCAAATTGACGAAGGATGTCGAAGGGCTCAACACAACCCACTGTCCCAAATTTCAGCAAAATCGGATAATAAATGTGACTTTTATGGGTCTAAGACCATAAATCGGAGGATCGGTCTATATGGCAACTATATCCAAATCTAGACCGATCTGGGCCAAATTGACGAAGAATGTTGAAGGGCCTAACACAACTCACTGTGCCAAATTTCAGCAAAATCGGATAATAAATGTGGCTTTTATGGGCCTAAGACTCTAAATCGGTGGATCGGTCTATATGGCAGCTATATCCAAATTTGGTCCGATCTGAGCCAAATTGACGAAGGATGTCGAAGGATCCAACGCAACTCACTGTCCTAAATTTCAGCAAAATCGGATAATAAATGTGGCTTTTATGCGCCTAAGACCCTAAATCGGCGGATCGGTCTATATGGGGGCTATATCAAGATATAGTCCGATATAGCCCATCTTCGAACTTAACCTGCTTATGGACAAAAAAAGAATCTGTGCAAAATTTCAGCTCAATATCTCAATTTTTAAAGACTGTAGCGTGATTTCAACAGACAGACGGACAGACGGACAAACGGACGGACATGTCTACATCGTCTTAGATTTTTACGCTGATCAAGAATATATATACTTTATAGGGTCGGAAATGGTTATTTCGATGTGTTGCAAACGGAATGACAAAATGAATATACCCCCATCCTTCGGTGGTGGGTATAAAAACGGCAAAACAGATTTTGTCGAAATTTTCGCGTATTGTGTAGGTTGGTCTGCAAGGATACACAGGCTATATAATTTTTCGATATCGGAAGGGGAACGGACCCTCCTCCACCTTATGACAAAAACACATCCCAAAATCACAAGTGGACCGATGGGGACAAGATAGGTATCAAATGAAGGGTATTGGAGAGTAGAATACGAATATGGTATTAAAATTTGTGTCTAAGTACCCATCGGGCCGCCCCAACCCCAAAACTCCCCCAAAAGGTATACTGGATTAAATTTCGAATTTGGCATACAAAATCAAATCAAAGTATAGGGGGTCACGCCACCCCTCAAAAACGCCATTAGACCCATTATGACTAAATGATATTTAGCTGAACCGATTTTCTTAAAATTTTCATACATTGTGTACGTTTGTTTGTCTGGAAGGAATCAGATGGAGGCAGACCCTCCCCCTTATCCCAAAAACGCCACCCATAGTCGAAAGTGGTCCGATGGGCACAAAAAGGGTATCAAATGAAAGGTATTGGAGGACCGAATAGAAAAATGGTATTAAAATTTGGCTCCAAGTACCCAGCGTCCCCTTGAAAGAATTGAAATGTTGAAGAAAACCTCCCCAGAAATTAGATGAGTAAAATCGTGCTAAGTTCAGCTGGGCCGAATCTTGGGAACCCACACCGCCATGGATTCTGCTAAAACTTTATTCGAAACAAAATTAGTTGAAGGGCATTATTTTATTCTAAATACCAAACTCATGTCAAACCAGCAAAAATTAAAGCTTTTAGGAATCGAACAAGGATGATCGAGAGGCCGTTTTACATGGGTGCTATATCAGGATATAGACCGATTTGGACCGAACTTCACACAGTTGTTGGAAGTCATAGCAAAACACCGCATGCAAAATTTCAGCCAAATCGAACAAAAATTGCGGTTCCCAGGGGCTCAAGAAGTCAAATCGGGAGATCGATTTATATGGGAGCTATATCAAGTTATAGACCGATTTGGACCGTACCTAACACAGTTATTGGAAATCATAACAGAACACTCTGTGCAAAATTTCAGCTAAATCGGATAAAAATTGCGTATACCAGAGGCTCAAGAAGTTAAATCGGGAGATCGATTTATATGGGAGCTATATCAGGTTATAGACCGATTTGGACCGAACTTCACACAGTTATTAGAAGTCACAACAAAACACCATGTGCAAAATTTCAGCCAAATCGGATGAAAATTGAGGCTTCCAGGGACTCAAGAAGTCAAATCGGGAGATCGATTTATATGGGAGACATATCAGTTTATACACCGATTTGGACCGAACTTCACACAGTTGTTGGAAGTCATAGCAAAACACCGCATGCTAAATTTCAGCCAAATCGAACAAAAATTGCGGCTTGTATGGACTCAAGAAGTCAAATCTGGAGATCGGTTTGTATGGGAGCTATATCAGGTTATAGACCGATTTGGACCGAACTTCATACAGTTGTTGGAAGTCATAACAGAACACTCTATGCAAAATTTCAGCCAAATCGGATAAAAATTGCGGTTTCCAGGGGCATAAGAAGTCAAATCGGGAGATCGATTTATATGGGAGCTATATCAGGTTATAGACCGATTTGGACTGTACTTAACACAGCAGTTAGAAGTCATAAAAAATCACTATGTGCAAAATTTCAGGCAAATCCGATGAAAATTGAGGCTTCCAGGGGCTCAAGAAGTCAAATCTGGAGATCGGTTTGTATGGGAGCTATATCAGGTTATAGACCGATTTGGACCGTACCCACCACAGTTGTTGGAAATCATAACAGAACACTCTATACAAAATTTCAGCCAAATCGAACAAAAATTGCGGCTTCCAAGGGCTCAAGAAGTCCAATCGGGAGATCGGTTTATATGGGAGCTATATCAGGTTATAGACCGATTTGGGCCGTACCCACCACAGTTATTGGAAATCATAACAGAACACTCTATACAAAATTTCAGCCAAATCGAACAAAAATTGCGGCTTCCAAGAGCTCAAGAAGTCAAATCTGGAGATCGGTTTATATGGGGGCTATATCAGGTTAGAAACCGATTTGGACCGAACTTCAAAAAGTTGTTGGAAGTCACATCAAAACACTCTATGCAAAATTTCAGCCAAATCTGACAAAAATTGCGGCTTCCAGGGTCTCAAGAAGTTAAATCAGGAAATCGGTTTATATAGGAGCTATATCTGAATCTGACCCGATATGGCCCATTTGCAATCCCCAATGATCTACGTCAATATTAAGCATCTGTGCGAAGTTTCAAGCGGCTAGCTTTACGCGTTCGACAGTCGGACGGACGGACGGACATGGCTAGTTCGACTCAGGGCGTCGAGACGTCTTGGACGAATATTTCGAGGTGTTACAAACGGTATGACTAGATTAGCATACCCTTATCCTATGGTGGTGGGTATTAAACAGGGAACAACACTTTCTAGAGAAATACATTTTTTTTCGAACATGGAAACAGCCTTCTTACCCCATGTTCCTTGGCAGCATGGAGTCCTTTTGTTTGCATAGTGGCCATGGCAAAAAGGATCGTTCGCTCTTGTATAGGAATTTATTGTGGTTGTTGTTACGGTTTTGGCGCATACATGCTGTAGTCTCTGCCACCAAACACTGTCGTCGTTGTGACAAATGACAGCTGACAATTGTTTATGTCAAAATCTTCTTCGTCATAATTTATTAAAAAAAAAAAAATTCATCAAAGTAAAATTTATTTCTTGTTTATATGAAAAGCCATAGGCCAGAGATGGCTAAGTTGACAATGAAAAAATTAATGATCAAATTTGCCAACAAGCCACAGAATACTAAGATTGTTGATTATTCTTTCAATCGCCACCTATAACTACTTGTGGTGTGGCTTTCAGCTTCAGAGATTCCATTCGATTGTCTACAAAAAAAATTTAAATTTGATAAATGTGTATTGCCCATCTCTGCGGAAGTTCGTTTGTTGAGATTTGTAGAAAAATGTAAATTGGTTTTTATTTCTGTTTTTTTTTGTTTGTTTGTGTTGCATTTAACAATTCCCTGATAACTCCATTGTTATTTTCGTAAAATGATATTAATTTTCCAAGGAACTCTGTGGTTGTTGTTGTTGTTGAGGGGTACAAATGCAGCATTCGTTGCCTGGTGGTGTAGTTGTTGTTGCAATAATTGCAGGCAAGGCGATTTCATTTCAGTTGTTAGTGCTGTTGCTGTTGTTGCTGTTGTTGTTGTTGGGGGCCGATTAGTTTATCGTTTTTTATATCACAATTAACACAAATTACTATTTATGAGCCAACGAAACAGAAAACCGACGGACGGACAGACGGACAGACAGTCAACGGACGTCGAAATGTATGAACGCATGGTGGATGTATGAAGTCAAGCTTGGGAACTGAAAATGAAAATTTATAATAAAATAGAAAAATAGCAAAAAGAGCCAAGTAAAAAGGGAACACCCACTCAGTTCGTCAGCTAACTAACCACCGCTGCCAACAAAATTCAAATAATGAACAATCACCATGGCTTTGTTGCATATGCCGATTTTGTTCTTTTCAAATACAAATGCAAATGCATCCCCAATAAGGGGGGGACATGGCAACGACATGGGGTCATTTGTTAGGCTACTTTTTTTTCTTCTAATTGTCGTATGGGTTGGACAGAGGGTATCCTCTGTTGTTATTATTGTTGTTGTTGTTGTTGTTATTGTTTTATTTTCATTTTGAGGTCACCTCAAATCCCATGTGTGCACTGAGGGTGATTGCGCCAATTAAATATTGGCCATTATAAAGGAAACATGAACTGCCTCGCTCTTTGCATTCACTATAAATTTGCAAAAATAATAAAAAAGACTTCATGCAACTGAGTGCGATTTGTTTCCAGGTATCGAACCACATTTTATTGCATTTCAAAGTTTTGTTAAAATTTTATGCTATAGAAATTTTTGTCAATTTTTGAATTTTTTAAATTTTTACAGAAAAATTTGTAAAAAATTTAGTTCCATGTAATTTTCTTATACCCATCAAACGGATGTAATTCCGTTTGCAATACATCGAAATATCCATTTTTGACCCTATCTTATATTGGGTTGCCCAAAAAGTAATTGCGGATTTTTCATATAGTCGGCGTTGACAAATTTTTTCACAGCTTGTGACTCTGTAATTGCATTCTTTCTTCTGTCAGTTATCAGCTGTTACTTAAAGCTTGCTTTAGAAAAAAAAGTGTAAAAAAAGTATATTTGACTAAAGTTCATTCTGAGTTTTATTAAAAATGCATTTACTTTCTTTTAAAAAAATCCGCAATTACTTTTTGGGCAACCCAATATATAACAAGTAAAAAGGCGTTAAGTTCGGCCGGGCCGAACTTTGGATACCCACCACCTCGGGTATATATGTAAACCATCTTTCATCAAAATTCGGTGAAAATTTCATACCTTATACTCATATACCTCATACCGATCTGAACTATATGCGACACGGATGTCGAAAAGCCGAACATAAGTCACTGTGTCAAATTTCAGTGAAATCGGATTATAAATGCGCCTTTTATGGGGCCAAGACTTTAAATCGAGATATCGGTCTACATGGCAGCTATATCCAAATCTGGACCGATTTGGGCCAAGTTGCATAAACATGTCTAAGAGCCTAACACAAAGCACTGACCCAAATTTCGGCGAAATCGGACAATAAATGCCTCTTTTATGGGCCCTAAACCTTAAATCCAGAGATCGGTCTATATGGCAGCTTTATTCAAATCTGGACTGATCTGGGTAAAATTGAAGAAGGACGTCGAAGAGCCTAACCAAACTCACTGTCTCAAATTTCAGCGACATCGGACAATAAATGCGTCTTTTATGGCCCCAAAGCCTAAAACCTAGATATCGGTCTATATGGCAGCTATATCCAAATCTGGACCGATCTGTGCGATATTGCAGAAGTATGTCAAGGGGCTTAACTAAACTCACTGTTCCAAATTTCGGGGACATCAGGCAATAAATGAGCATTTTATGGGCCCAAAACCGTAAATCAAGAAATCGGTCTATATGGCAGCTATATCCAAATTTGAACCGATCTGGACCAAATTGAAGAAATATGTCAAAGGGCCTAACACAACTCACTATCCCAAATTTCAGCAAAATCGGATAATGAATGTGGCTATTATGGGCCTTACACCATAAATCGGAGGATCGATCTATATGGGGGCTATATCAAGATATAGTCCGATATAGCCCATCTTCGAACTTAACCTGCTTATGGACAAAAAAAGAATCTGTGCAAAATTTCAGCTCAATATCTCAATTTTTAAAGACTGTAGCGTGATTTCAACAGACAGACGGACGGACATGGCTAGATCGTCTGAGATTTTTACGCTGATCAAGAATATATATACTTTATAGGGTCGGAAATGGATATTTCGATGTGTTGCAAACAGAATGACAAAATGAATATACCCCCATCCTTCGGTGGTGGGTATAAAATTTGTGTTTGTTTATTTGTTTGTATGTTTGTGTGTTCCTTATAGACTCAAAAACGGCTGACCCGATTTTCTTGAAATTTTCACAGATGGTGCATAATGATCCCGTAGTGAAAATAGGGTACTACATTTTTTGATATCTAAAGGGGGGGGGGGCGGACCCTCCCCCTTACCTAAATTTTCAGAAAAGCCAGATCTCGTAGATGGGTGGTGCGTTTTAAGCGAAATTTTGTGCGCTCCCATATAGTACGCTAAAAATAAAAATTTGGTATCCAAATTTCGGATGGGGTACCTAGGGGGGGCTGCCCCACCCTAAAACCTACCAAACATATATTTTGGCCAATCACGACAATATGGGACTCAAATGAAAGGTATTTAGGATAAGAAAACGTATCTGATATCCAATTGTTGGACCAAGTGCTAGGGGGACCACCCCAAGCCCCAAAACACCCCTAAATCGGACATATTTACCGACCATGGCAATATGGGACTCAAATGAAAGGAATTTGCGAGTAGAATACGAATGTGATACCCAAATGTGGGACCACGTTTCAGGGGGTCCACGCCTTTGCCAAAACACCCCCCCCCCCAAACAGAATTTATTTACTGACCATGGGAATATGGGGCTTAAATAAAAGGTATTTGGGTGTAGAATACGAATCTTATATCCAAATATGGGACCAAGTGTTTGGCGGGCCGTCTCTCACCAAAAACATCCACCAAAGGGGGATAAATTTACGACCATTGCTATGGTCTATGGGGCTCAAATGAAAGGTCTTGGGGAGTTAAACACGAATTTGATATCAATATTCGGGAAAAGTGTCTAAGGGGGCAACCTCATCCCCACAACACCACCCAAATAGTAAATATTTGCTGACTATTGCAATATGAGGCTCAAATAAGAGGGTTTTTAAAGTTTAACACGAATCCGATATATATTTTCAAGGCCAACTCACTGAGTGGCCGCCCATCCCCCAAAACACCCCCAAGCCGGTCATGTTCGCCGACTATGGAAATATGGGGCTCAAATTAAAGGTAAGTGGGAGTAGACCACGTATCTGATATCAACATTAGGGGTCAACTGTCTAGCGTACGTCCCACCACCATAACAACCCCCAAATAGGACATATTTGCTCACCAAGACAATTTGGGTCTTAAAGAGAGTGGAAAGAAATATAGGGCCGATTCGGTTGAAATTTTGCATGAGGTGTTTTGTTATGACTTGCAATAAATGTGCCAAGTATGGGTGAATTTGGTGCATTGCCTGATATAGCTGTCATATAAACCGATCTTGGGTCTTGACTTCTAGAGTCTTAAGAGAGCGCAAATCCTATTCGATTTGGATGAAATTTGGCACGACGTGTTTCGCTACGACTTTTAACAACTGTGCAAAGGTCATATCGGTCCATAATCAGATATAGCTGCGATATAAACCGATCTGGGATCTTGACTTATTGAGCCTCTATATGGCGCAATTATTATGGGATTTGGGTGAAATTTTGTACAACTGCTTCATCCATGACCTTAAACATACGTGTCAAATATGGTCTGAATCGCTCTATAGCCTAACACAGCTCCCCTATAAAACAATCTCCCTATTTTACTCTTTGAGCCCTTAAAGGGCGCAATTCTTAATCGATTTGGCTGAAATTTTACACAATGACTTTTACAATGGTCGCCAACATGCAAAATTTCAACCAAATTGGATAAGAATTGCGCCCTCTAGTGGGTCAAGAAGTCAAGATTCAAGATTGGTTTATATGGCAGCTATATCAGATTATGGACTAATTTAAACCATACTTAGCACAGTTATTGGAAGTCGTTTTTGAACACTTCATGCTAAATTTCAGCTAAATCAGAAAGGAATTGCGCCCTCTACAGGCTCAAGAAGTCAAAATTGAAGATCGGTTTATATGGCAGCTATATCAGGTGATGGACCGATTTAAACCATACTTAGCGCAGTTGTTGAAAGTCATAATAAAACACCTGATGCAAAATTTCA